>NW_028255268.1:0-180000 GCF_964263255.1 Lissotriton vulgaris
TTCCCACCTATCCCTTCCGTCCCTCTATCCCTTCCACTCCCTCTCTTCCATACCTCCCTCCCTCCCACCAGGGCCGGAACAGAGTGTTACCTTCCCACCTATTCCTTCCGTCCCTCTATCCTTCACTCCCTCTCTTCCATCCCTCCCTCTCTCCCACCAGGGCCGGAACAGAGTGTTACCTTCCCACCTATCCCTTCCGTCCCTCTATCCTTCACTCCCTCCCTTCCATCCCTCCCTCCCTCCCACCAGGGCCGGAACAGAGTGTTACCTTACCACCTATCCCTTCCCGTCCCTCTATCCTTCACTCCCTCCCTTCCATCCCTCCCTCCCTCCCACCAGGGCCCGGAACAGAATGTTACCTTCCCACCTATCCCTTCCGTCCCTCTATCCTTCACTCCCTCCCTTCCATCCCTCCCTCCCTCCCACCAGGGCCGGAGCAGAGTGTTACCTTCCCCACCTATCCCTTCCGTCCCTCTATCCTTCACTCCCTCCCTTCCATCCCTCCCACCAGGGCCAGAACAGAGTGTTACCTTCCCACCTATCCCTTCCGTCCCTCTATCCTTCACTCCCCTCCCTTCCATCCCTCCCTCCCTCCCTCCAGGGCCGGAACAGAGTGTTACGTTCCCACCTATCCCTTCCGTCCCTCTATCCTTCACTCCCTCCCTTCCATCCCTCCCTCCCTCCCCCAGGGCCGGAACAGAGTGTTACCTTCCCACCTATCCCTTCCGTCCCTCTATCCTTCACTCCCTCCCTTCCATCCCTCCCTCCTCCCACCAGGGCCGGAACAGAGTGTTACCTTCCCACCTATCCCTTTCGTCCCTCTATCCTTCACTTCCTCCCTTCCATCCCTCCCTCCCTCCCACCAGGGCCGGAACAGAGTGTTACCTTCCCACCTATCCCTTACGTCCCTCTATCCTTCACTCCCCTTCCATCCTCCCTCCCTCCCACCAGGGCCGGAACAGAGTGTTACCTTCCCACCTATCCCTTCCGTCCCCTCTATCCTTCACTTTCTCGCTTCCATCCCTCCCTCCCTCCCACCAGGGCCGGAACAGAGTGTTACCTTCCCACCTATCCCTTCCGTCCCTCTATCCTTCACTCCCTCCCTTCCATCCCTCCCTCCCACCAGGGCCGGAACCGTTCCACCTATCCCTTCCGTCCCTCTATCCTTCACTCCCTCCCTTCCATCCCTCCCTCCCTTCCACCAGGGCCGGAACAGAGTGTTACCTTACCACCTATCCCTTCCGTCCCTCTATCCTTCACTCCCTCTCTTCCATCCCTCCCTCCCTCCCACCAGGGCCGGAACAGAGTGTTACCTTCCCACCTATCCCTTCTGTCCCTCTATCCTTCACTCCCTCCCTTCCATCCCTCCCTCCCAACAGGGCCAGAACAGAGTGTTACCTTCCCACCTATCCCTTCCGTCCCTCTATCCTTCACTCCCTCCCTTCCATCCCTCCCTCCCAACAGGGCCAGAACAGAGTGTTACCTTCCCACCTATCCCTTCCGTCCCTCTATCCTTCACTCCCTCCCTTCCATCCCTCCTTCCCTCCCACCAGGGCCGGAACAGAGTGTTACCTTCCCACCTATCCCTTCTGTCCCTCTATCCTTCACTCCCTCCCTTCCATCCCTCCCTCCCACCAGGGCCGGAACAGAGTGTTACCTTCCCACCTATCCCTTCCGTCCCTCTATCCTTCACTCCCTCCCTTCCATCCCTCCCTCCCTCCCACCAGGGCCGGAACAGAGTGTTACCTTCCCACCTATCCCTTCCGTCCCTCTATCCTTCACTCCCTCCCTTCCATCCCTCCCTCCCTCCCACCAGGGCCGGAACAGAGTGTTACCTTCCCACCTATCCCTTCTGTCCCTCTATCCTTCACTCCCTCCCTTCCATCCCTCCCTCCCTCCCACCAGGGCCGGAACAGAGTGTTACCTTCCCACCTATCCCTTCCGTCCCTCTATCCTTCACTCCCTCCCTTCCATCCCTCCCTCCCTCCCACCAGGGCGGGAACAGAGTGTTACCTTCCCACCTATCCCTTCCGTCCCTCTATCCTTCACTCCCTCCCTTCCATCCCTCCCTCCCTCCCACCAGGGCCAGAACAGAGTGTTACCTTCCCACCTATCCCTTCCGTCCCTCTATCCTTCACTCCCTCTCTTCCATCCCTCCCTCCCTCCCACCAGGGCCAGAACAGAGTGTTACCTTCCCACCTATCCCTTCCGTCCCTCTATCCTTCACTCCCTCCCTTCCATCCCTCCCTCCCTCCCACCAGGGCCGGAACAGAGTGTTACCTTCCCACCTATCCCTTCCGTCCCTCTATCCTTCACTCCCTCCCTTCCATCCCTCCCTCCCACCAGGGCCGGAACAGAGTGTTACCTTCCCACCTATCCCTTCCGTCCCTCTATCCTTCACTCCCTCCCTTCCATCCCTCCCTCCCTCCCACCAGGGCCGGAACAGAGTGTTACCTTCCCACCTATCCCTTCCGTCCCTCTATCCTTTACGCCCTCCCTTCCATCCCTCCCTCCCTCCCACCAGGGCCGGAACAGAGTGTTACCTTCCCACCTATCCCTTCCGTCCCTCTATCCTTCACTCCCTCCCTTCCATCCCTCCCTCCCTCCCACCAGGGCCGGAACAGAGTGTTACCTTCGCACCTATCCCTTCCGTCCCTCTATCCTTCACTCCCTCCCTTCCATCCCTCCCTCCCTCCCACCAGGGCCGGAACAGAGTGTTACCTTCCCACCTATCCCTTCCGTCCCTCTATCCTTCACTCCCTCCCTTCCATCCCTCCCTCCCTCCCACCAGGGCCGGTACAGAGTGTTACCTTCCCACCTATCCCTTCCGTCCCTCTATCCTTCACTCCCTCCCTTCCATCCCTCCCTCCCTCCCACTAGGGCCGGAACAGAGTGTTACCTTCCCACCTATCCCTTCCGTCCCTCTATCCTTCACTCCCTCCCTTCCATCCCTCCCTCCCACCAGGGCCGGAACAGAGTGTTACCTTCGCACCTATCCCTTCCGTCCCTCTATCCTTCACTCCCTCCCTTCCATCCCTCCCTCCCTCCCACCAGGGCCGGAACAGAGTGTTACCTTCCCACCTATCCCTTCCGTCCCTCTATCCTTCACTCCCTCCCTTCCATCCCTCCCTCCCTCCCACCAGGGCCGGAACAGAGTGTTACCTTCCCACCTATCCCTTCTGTCCCTCTATCCTTCACTCCCTCCCTTCCATCCCTCCCTCCCTCCCACCAGGGCCGGAACAGAGTGTTACCTTCCCACCTATCCCTTCCGTCCCTCTATCCTTCACTCCCTCCCTTCCATCCCTCCCTCCCTCCCACCAGGGCGGGAACAGAGTGTTACCTTCCCACCTATCCCTTCCGTCCCTCTATCCTTCACTCCCTCCCTTCCATCCCTCCCTCCCTCCCACCAGGGCCAGAACAGAGTGTTACCTTCCCACCTATCCCTTCCGTCCCTCTATCCTTCACTCCCTCTCTTCCATCCCTCCCTCCCTCCCACCAGGGCCAGAACAGAGTGTTACCTTCCCACCTATCCCTTCCGTCCCTCTATCCTTCACTCCCTCCCTTCCATCCCTCCCTCCCTCCCACCAGGGCCGGAACAGAGTGTTACCTTCCCACCTATCCCTTCCGTCCCTCTATCCTTCACTCCCTCCCTTCCATCCCTCCCTCCCACCAGGGCCGGAACAGAGTGTTACCTTCCCACCTATCCCTTCCGTCCCTCTATCCTTCACTCCCTCCCTTCCATCCCTCCCTCCCTCCCACCAGGGCCGGAACAGAGTGTTACCTTCCCACCTATCCCTTCCGTCCCTCTATCCTTTACGCCCTCCCTTCCATCCCTCCCTCCCTCCCACCAGGGCCGGAACAGAGTGTTACCTTCCCACCTATCCCTTCCGTCCCTCTATCCTTCACTCCCTCCCTTCCATCCCTCCCTCCCTCCCACCAGGGCCGGAACAGAGTGTTACCTTCGCACCTATCCCTTCCGTCCCTCTATCCTTCACTCCCTCCCTTCCATCCCTCCCTCCCTCCCACCAGGGCCGGAACAGAGTGTTACCTTCCCACCTATCCCTTACGTCCCTCTATCCTTCACTCCCTCCCTTCCATCCCTCCCTCCCTCCCACCAGGGCCGGAACAGAGTGTTACCTTCCCACCTATCCCTTCCGTCCCTCTATCCTTCACTTTCTCGCTTCCATCCCTCCCTCCCTCCCACCAGGGCTGGAACAGAGTGTTACCTTCCCACCTATCCCTTCCGTCCCTCTATCCTTCACTCCCTCCCTTCCATCCCTCCCTCCCACCAGGGCCGGAACAGAGTGTTACGTTCCCACCTATCCCTTCCGTCCCTCTATCCTTCACTCCCTCCCTTCCATCCCTCCCTCCCTTCCACCAGGGCCGGAACAGAGTGTTACCTTACCACCTATCCCTTCCGTCCCTCTATCCTTCACTCCCTCTCTTCCATCCCTCCCTCCCTCCCACCAGGGCCGGAACAGAGTGTTACCTTCCCACCTATCCCTTCTGTCCCTCTATCCTTCACTCCCTCCCTTCCATCCCTCCCTCCCAACAGGGCCAGAACAGAGTGTTACCTTCCCACCTATCCCTTCCGTCCCTCTATCCTTCACTCCCTCCCTTCCATCCCTCCCTCCCAACAGGGCCAGAACAGAGTGTTACCTTCCCACCTATCCCTTCCGTCCCTTTATCCTTCACTCCCTCCCTTCCATCCCTCCCTCCCTCCCACCAGGGCCGGAACAGAGTGTTACCTTCCCAGCTATCCCTTCTGTCCCTCTATCCTTCACTCCCTCCCTTCCATCCCTCCCTCCCACCAGGGCCGGAACAGAGTGTTACCTTCCCACCTATCCCTTCCGTCCCTCTATCCTTCACTCCCTCCCTTCCATCCCTCCCTCCCTCCCACCAGGGCCGGAACAGAGTGTTACCTTCCCACCTATCCCTTCCGTCCCTCTATCCTTCACTCCCTCCCTTCCATCCCTCCCTCCCTCCCACCAGGGCCGGAACAGAGTGTTACCTTTCCACCTATCCCTTCTGTCCCTCTATCCTTCACTCCCTCCCTTCCATCCCTCCCTCCCTCCCACCAGGGCCGGAACAGAGTGTTACCTTCCCACCTATCCCTTCCGTCCCTCTATCCTTCACTCCCTTCCTTCCATCCCTCCCTCCCTCCCACCAGGGCCGGAACAGAGTGTTACCTTCCCACCTATCCCTTCCGTCCCTCTATCCTTTACGCCCTCCCTTCCATCCCTCCCTCCCTCCCACCAGGGCCGGAACAGAGTGTTACCTTCCCACCTATCCCTTCCGTCCCTCTATCCTTCACTCCCTCCCTTCCATCCCTCCCTCCCTCCCACCAGGGCCGGAACAGAGTGTTACCTTCCCACCTATCCCTTCCGTCCCTCTATCCTTCACTCCCTCCCTTCCATCCCTCCCTCCCTCCCACCAGGGCCGGAACAGAGTGTTACCTTCCCACCTATCCCTTCCGTCCCTCTATCCTTCACTCCCTCCCTTCCATCCCTCCCTCCCTCCCACCAGGGCTGGAACAGAGTGTTACCTTACCACCTATCCCTTCCGTCCCTCTATCCTTCACTCCCTCCCTTCCATCCCTCCCCCCCTCCCACCAGGGCCGGAACAGAGTGTTACCTTCCCACCTATCCCTTCCGTCCCTCTATCCTTCACTCCCTCCCTTCCATCCCTCCCTCCCTCCCACCAGGGCCGGAACTGAGTGTTACCTTCCCACCTATCCCTTCCGTCCCTCTATCCTTCACTCCCTCCCTTCCATCCCTCCCACCAGGGCCAGAACAGAGTGTTACCTTCCCACCTATCCCTTCCATCCCTCTATCCTTCACTCCCTCCCTTCCATCCCTCCCTCCCTCCCTCCAGGGCCGTAACAGAGTGTTACCTTCCCACCTATCCCTTCCGTCCCTCTATCCTTCACTCCCTCCCTTCCATCCCTCCCTCCCTCCCACCAGGGCCGGAACAGAGTGTTACCTTCCCACCTATCCCTTCCGTCCCTCTATCCTTCACTCCCTCCCTTCCATCCCTCTCTCCCTCCCACCAGGGCAGGAACAGAGAGTTACCTTCTCACCTATCCCTTCCGTCCCTCTATCCTTCACTCCCTCCCTTCCATCCCTCCCTCCCACCCACCAGGGCCGGAACAGAGTGTTACCTTCCCACCTATCCCTTCCGTCCCTCTATCCTTCACTCCCTCCCTTCCATCCCTCCCTCCCTCCCACCAGGGCCGGAACAGTGTTACCTTCCCACCTATCCCTTCTGTCCCTCTATCCTTCACTCCCTCCCTTCCATCCCTCCCTCCCACCAGGGCCGGAACAGAGTGTTACCTTCCCACCTATCCCTTCCGTCCCTCTATCCTTCACTCCCTCCCTTCCATCCCTCCCTCCCTCCCACCACGGCCGGAACAGAGTGTTACCTTCCCACCTATCCCTTCCGTCCCTCTATCCTTCACTCCCTCCCTTCCATCCCTCCCTCCCTCCCACCAGGGCCGGAACAGAGTGTTACCTTCCCACCTATCCCTTCTGTCCCTCTATCCTTCACTCCCTCCCTTCCATCCCTCCCTCCCTCCCACCAGGGCCGGAACAGAGTGTTACCTTCCCACCTATCCCTTCCGTCCCTCTATCCTTCACTCCCTCACTTCCATCCCTCCCTCCCTCCCACCAGGGCGGGAACAGAGTGTTACCTTCCCACCTATCCCTTCCGTCCCTCTATCCTTCACTCCCTCCCTTCCATCCCTCCCTCCCTCCCACCAGGGCCGGAACAGAGTGTTACCTTCCCACCTATCCCTTCCGTCCCTCTATCCTTCACTCCCTCTCTTCCATCCCTCCCTCCCTCCCACCAGGGCCGGAACAGAGTGTTACCTTCCCACCTATCCCTTCCATCCCTCTATCCTTCACTCCCTCCCTTCCATCCCTCCCTCCCTCCCACCAGGGCCGGAACAGAGTGTTACCTTCCCACCTATCCCTTCCGTCCCTCTATCCTTCACTCCTTCACTCCCTCCCTTCCATCCCTCCCTCCCTCCCACCAGGGCCGGAACAGAGTGTTACCTTACCACCTATCCCTTCCGTCCCTCTATCCTTCACTCCCTCCCTTCAATCCCTCCCTCCCTCCCACCAGGGCCGGAACAGAGAGTTACCTTCCCACCTATCCCTTCCGTCCCTCTATCCTTCACTCCCTCCCTCCCTTCCATCCCTCCCTCCCTCCCACCAGGGCCGGAACAGAGTGTTACCTTCCCACCTATCCCTTCCGTCCCTCTATCCTTCACTCCCTCCCTTCCATCCCTCCCTCCCACCAGGGCCGGAACAGAGTGTTACCTTCCCACCTATCCCTTCCGTCCCTCTATCCTTCACTCCCTCCCTTCCATCCCTCCCTCCCTCCCACCAGGGCCGGAACAGAGTGTTACCTTCCCACCTATCCCTTCCGTCCCTCTATCCTTCACTCCCTCCCTTCCATCCCTCCCACCAGGGCCAGAACAGAGTGTTACCTTCCCACCTATCCCTTCCATCCCTCTATCCTTCACTCCCTCCCTTCCATCCCTCCCTCCCTCCCTCCAGGGCCGTAACAGAGTGTTACCTTCCCACCTATCCCTTCCGTCCCTCTATCCTTCACTCCCTCCCTTCCATCCCTCCCTCCCTCCCACCAGGGCCGGAACAGAGTGTTACCTTACCACCTATCCCTTCTGTCCCTCTATCCTTCACTCCCTCCCTTCAATCCCTCCCTCCCTCCCACCAGGGCCGGAACAGAGAGTTACCTTCCCACCTATCCCTTCCGTCCCTCTATCCTTCACTCCCTCCCTTCCATCCCTCCCTCCCACCCACCAGGGCCGGAACAGAGTGTTACCTTCCCACCTATCCCTTCCGTCCCTCTATCCTTCACTCCCTCCCTTCCATACCTCCCTCCCTCCCACCAGGGCCGGAACAGAGTGTTACCTTCCCACCTATCCCTTCCGTCCCTCTATCCTTCACTCCCTCTCTTCCATACCTCCCTCCCTCCCACCAGGGCCGGAACAGAGTGTTACCTTCCCACCTATCCCTTCCGTCCCTCTATCCTTCACTCCCTCTCTTCCATCCCTCCCTCTCTCCCACCAGGGCCGGAACAGAGTGTTACCTTCCCACCTATCCCTTCCGTCCCTCTATCCTTCACTCCCTTCCTTCCATCCCTCCCTCCCTCCCACCAGGGCCGGAACAGAGTGTTACCTTCCCACCTATCCCTTCCGTCCCTCTATCCTTTACGCCCTCCCTTCCATCCCTCCCTCCCTCCCACCAGGGCCGGAACAGAGTGTTACCTTCCCACCTATCCCTTCCGTCCCTCTATCCTTCACTCCCTCCCTTCCATCCCTCCCTCCCTCCCACCAGGGCCGGAACAGAGTGTTACCTTCCCACCTATCCCTTCCGTCCCTCTATCCTTCACTCCCTCCCTTCCATCCCTCCCTCCCTCCCACCAGGGCCGGAACAGAGTGTTACCTTCCCACCTATCCCTTCCGTCCCTCTATCCTTCACTCCCTCCCTTCCATCCCTCCCTCCCTCCCACCAGGGCCGGTACAGAGTGTTACCTTCCCACCTATCCCTTCCGTCCCTCTATCCTTCACTCCCTCCCTTCCATCCCTCCCTCCCTCCCACCAGGGCCGGAACAGAGTGTTACCTTCCCACCTATCCCTTCCGTCCCTCTATCCTTCACTCCCTCCCTTCCATCCCTCCCTCCCACCAGGGCCGGAACAGAGTGTTACCTTCCCACCTATCCCTTCCGTCCCTCTATCCTTCACTCCCTCCCTTCCATCCCTCCCTCCCTCCCACCAGGGCCGGAACAGAGTGTTACCTTACCACCTATCCCTTCCGTCCCTCTATCCTTCACTCCCTCCCTTCCATCCCTCCCCCCTCCCACCAGGGCCGGAACAGAGTGTTACCTTCCCACCTATCCCTTCCGTCCCTCTATCCTTCACTCCCTCCCTTCCATCCCTCCCTCCCTCCCACCAGGGCCGGAACTGAGTGTTACCTTCCCACCTATCCCTTCCATCCCTCTATCCTTCACTCCCTCCCTTCCATCCCTCCCACCAGGGCCAGAACAGAGTGTTACCTTCCCACCTATCCCTTCCATCCCTCTATCCTTCACTCCCTCCCTTCCATCCCTCCCTCCCTCCCTCCAGGGCCGTAACAGAGTGTTACCTTCCCACCTATCCCTTCCGTCCCTCTATCCTTCACTCCCTCCCTTCCATCCCTCCCTCCCTCCCACCAGGGCCGGAACAGAGTGTTACCTTCCCACCTATCCCTTCCGTCCCTCTATCCTTCACTCCCTCCCTTCCATCCCTCCCTCCCTCCCACCAGGGCAGGAACAGAGAGTTACCTTCCCACATATCCCTTCCGTCCCTCTATCCTTCACTCCCTCCCTTCCATCCCTCCCTCCCACCCACCAGGGCCGGAACAGAGTGTTACCTTCCCACCTATCCCTTCCGTCCCTCTATCCTTCACTCCCTCCCTTCCATCCCTCCCTCCCTCCCACCAGGGCCGGAACAGTGTTACCTTCCCACCTATCCCTTCTGTCCCTCTATCCTTCACTCCCTCCCTTCCATCCCTCCCTCCCACCAGGGCCGGAACAGAGTGTTACCTTCCCACCTATCCCTTCCGTCCCTCTATCCTTCACTCCCTCCCTTCCATCCCTCCCTCCCTCCCACCAGGGCCGGAACAGAGTGTTACCTTCCCACCTATCCCTTCCGTCCCTCTATCCTTCACTCCCTCCCTTCCATCCCTCCCTCCCTCCCACCAGGGCCGGAACAGAGTGTTACCTTCCTACCTATCCCTTCTGTCCCTCTATCCTTCACTCCCTCCCTTCCATCCCTCCCTCCCTCCCACCAGGGCCGGAACAGAGTGTTACCTTCCCACCTATCCCTTCCGTCCCTCTATCCTTCACTCCCTCACTTCCATCCCTCCCTCCCTCCCACCAGGGCGGGAACAGAGTGTTACCTTCCCACCTATCCCTTCCGTCCCTCTATCCTTCACTCCCTCCCTTCCATCCCTCCCTCCCTCCCACCAGGGCCGGAACAGAGTGTTACCTTCCCACCTATCCCTTCCGTCCCTCTATCCTTCACTCCCTCTCTTCCATCCCTCCCTCCCTCCCACCAGGGCCGGAACAGAGTGTTACCTTCCCACCTATCCCTTCCATCCCTCTATCCTTCACTCCCTCCCTTCCATCCCTCCCTCCCTCCCACCAGGGCCGGAACAGAGTGTTACCTTCCCACCTATCCCTTCCGTCCCTCTATCCTTCACTCCCTCCCTTCCATCCCTCCCTCCCACCAGGGCCGGAACAGAGTGTTACCTTCCCACCTATCCCTTCCGTCCCTCTATCCTTCACTCCCTCCCTTCAATCCCTCCCTCCCTCCCACCTGGGCCGGAACAGAGTGTTACCTTCCCACCTATCCCTTCCGTCCCTCTATCCTTCACTCCCTCCCTTCCATCCCTCCCTCCCTCCCACCAGGGCCGGAACAGAGTGTTACCTTCCCACCTATCCCTTCCGTCCCTCTATCCTTCACTCCCTCCTTTCCATCCCTCCCTCCCTCCCTCCCACCAGGGCCGGAACAGAGAGTTACCTTCCCACCTATCCCTTCCGTCCCTCTATCCTTCACTCCCTCCCTTCCATCCCTCCCTCCCTCCCACCAGGGCCGGTACAGAGTGTTACCTTCCCACCTATCCCTTCCGTCCCTCTATCCTTCACTCCCTCCCTTCCATCCCTCCCTCCCTCCCACCAGGGCCGGAACAGAGTGTTACCTTCCCACCTATCCCTTACGTCCCTCTATCCTTCACTCCCTCCCTTCCATCCCTCCCTCCCACCAGGGCCGGAACAGAGTGTTACCTTCCCACCTATCCCTTCCGTCCCTCTATCCTTCACTCCCTCCCTTCCATCCCTCCCTCCCTCCCACCAGGGCCGGAACAGAGTGTTACCTTACCACCTATCCCTTCCTTCCCTCTATCCTTCACTCCCTCCCTTCCATCCCTCCCTCCCTCCCACCAGGGCCGGAACAGAGTGTTACCTTCCCACCTATCCCTTCCGTCCCTCTATCCTTCACTCCCTCCCTTCCATCCCTCCCTCCCTCCCACCAGGGCCGGAACTGAGTGTTACCTTCCCACCTATCCCTTCCGTCCCTCTATCCTTCACTCCCTCCCTTCCATCCCTCCCACCAGGGCCAGAACAGAGTGTTACCTTCCCACCTATCCCTTCCATCCCTCTATCCTTCACCCCCTCCCTTCCATCCCTCCCTCCCTCCCTCCAGGGCCGTAACAGAGTGTTACCTTCCCACCTATCCCTTCCGTCCCTCTATCCTTCACTCCCTCCCTTCCATCCCTCCCTCCCTCCCTCCCACCAGGGCCGGAACAGAGTGTTACCTTCCCACCTATCCCTTCCGTCCCTCTATCCTTCACTCCCTCCCTTCCATCCCTCCCTCCCTCCCACCAGGGCCGGAACAGAGAGTTACCTTCCCACCTATCCCTTCCGTCCCTCTATCCTTCACTCCCTCCCTTCCATCCCTCCCTCCCACCCACCAGGGCCGGAACAGAGTGTAACCTTCCCACCTATCCCTTCCGTCCCTCTATCCTTCACTTCCTCCCTTCCATACCTCCCTCCCTCCCACCAGGGCCGGAACAGAGTGTTACCTTCCCACCTATCCCTTCCGTCCCTCTATCCTTCACTCCCTCTCTTCCATCCCTCCCTCCCTCCCATCAGGGCCGGAACAGAGTGTTACCTTCCCACCTATCCCTTCCGTCCCTCTATCCTTCACTCCTTCACTCCCTCCCTTCCATCCCTCCCTCCCTCCCACCAGGGCCGGAACAGAGTGTTACCTTACCACCTATCCCTTCCGTCCCTCTATCCTTCACTCCCTCCCTTCAATCCCTCCCTCCCTCCCACCAGGGCCGGAACAGAGAGTTACCTTCCCACCTATCCCTTCCGTCCCTCTATCCTTCACTCCCTCCCTTCCATCCCTCCCTCCCTCCCACCAGGGCCGGAACAGAGTGTTACCTTCCCACCTATCCCTTCCGTCCCTCTATCCTTCACTCCCTCCCTTCCATCCCTCCCTCCCACCAGGGCCGGAACAGAGTGTTACCTTCCCACCTATCCCTTCCGTCCCTCTATCCTTCACTCCCTCCCTTCCATCCCTCCCTCCCTCCCACCAGGGCCGGAACAGAGTGTTACCTTCCCACCTATCCCTTCCGTCCCTCTATCCTTCACTCCCTCCCTTCCATCCCTCCCACCAGGGCCAGAACAGAGTGTTACCTTCCCACCTATCCCTTCCATCCCTCTATCCTTCACTCCCTCCCTTCCATCCCTCCCTCCCTCCCTCCAGGGCCGTAACAGAGTGTTACCTTCCCACCTATCCCTTCCGTCCCTCTATCCTTCACTCCCTCCCTTCCATCCCTCCCTCCCTCCCACCAGGGCCGGAACAGAGTGTTACCTTACCACCTATCCCTTCTGTCCCTCTATCCTTCACTCCCTCCCTTCAATCCCTCCCTCCCTCCCACCAGGGCCGGAACAGAGAGTTACCTTCCCACCTATCCCTTCCGTCCTTCTATCCTTCACTCCCTCCCTTCCATCCCTCCCTCCCACCCACCAGGGCCGGAACAGAGTGTTACCTTCCCACCTATCCCTTCCGTCCCTCTATCCTTCACTCCCTCCCTTCCATACCTCCCTCCCTCCCACCAGGGCCGGAACAGAGTGTTACCTTCCCACCTATCCCTTCCGTCCCTCTATCCTTCACTCCCTCTCTTCCATACCTCCCTCCCTCCCACCAGGGCCGGAACAGAGTGTTACCTTCCCACCTATCCCTTCCGTCCCTCTATCCTTCACTCCCTCCCTTCCATCCCTCCCTCCCTCCCACCAGGGCCGGAACAGAGTGTTACCTTACCACCTATCCCTTCCGTCCCTCTATCCTTCACTCCCTCCCTTCTATCCCTCCCTCCCTCCCACCAGGGCCGGAACAGAATGTTACCTTCCCACCTATCCCTTCCGTCCCTCTATCCTTCACTCCCTCCCTTCCATCCCTCCCTCCCTCCCACCAGGGCCGGAGCAGAGTGTTACCTTCCCACCTATCCCTTCCGTCCCTCTATCCTTCACTCCCTCCCTTCCATCCCTCCCACCAGGGCCAGAACAGAGTGTTACCTTCCCACCTATCCCTTCCGTCCCTCTATCCTTCACTCCCTCCCTTCCATCCCTCCCTCCCTCCCTCCAGGGCCGGAACAGAGTGTTACGTTCCCACCTATCCCTTCCGTCCCTCTATCCTTCACTCCCTCCCTTCCATCCCTCCCTCCCTCCCACCAGGGCCGGAACAGAGTGTTACCTTCCCACCTATCCCTTCCGTCCCTCTATCCTTCACTCCCTCCCTTCCATCCCTCCCTCCCTCCCACCAGGGCCGGAACAGAGTGTTACCTTCCCACCTATCCCTTCCGTCCCTCTATCCTTCACTCCCTCCCTTCCATCCCTCCCTCCCTCCCACCAGGGCCGGAACAGAGTGTTACCTTCCCACCTATCCCTTCCGTCCCTCTATCCTTCACTTCCTCCCTTCCATCCCTCCCTCCCTCCCACCAGGGCCGGAACAGAGTGTTACCTTCCCACCTATCCCTTACGTCCCTCTATCCTTCACTCCCTCCCTTCCATCCCTCCCTCCCTCCCACCAGGGCCGGAACAGAGTGTTACCTTCCCACCTATCCCTTCCGTCCCTCTATCCTTCACTTTCTCGCTTCCATCCCTCCCTCCCTCCCACCAGGGCCGGAACAGAGTGTTACCTTCCCACCTATCCCTTCCGTCCCTCTATCCTTCACTCCCTCCCTTCCATCCCTCCCTCCCACCAGGGCCGGAACAGAGTGTTACGTTCCCACCTATCCCTTCCGTCCCTCTATCCTTCACTCCCTCCCTTCCATCCCTCCCTCCCTTCCACCAGGGCCGGAACAGAGTGTTACCTTACCATCTATCCCTTCCGTCCCTCTATCCTTCACTCCCTCTCTTCCATCCCTCCCTCCCTCCCACCAGGGCCGGAACAGAGTGTTACCTTCCCACCTATCCCTTCTGTCCCTCTATCCTTCACTCCCTCCCTTCCATCCCTCCCTCCCAACAGGGCCAGAACAGAGTGTTACCTTCCCACCTATCCCTTCCGTCCCTCTATCCTTCACTCCCTCCCTTCCATCCCTCCCTCCCAACAGGGCCAGAACAGAGTGTTACCTTCCCACCTATCCCTTCCGTCCCTCTATCCTTCACTCCCTCCCTTCCATCCCTCCTTCCCTCCCACCAGGGCCGGAACAGAGTGTTACCTTCCCACCTATCCCTTCTGTCCCTCTATCCTTCACTCCCTCCCTTCCATCCCTCCCTCCCACCAGGGCCGGAACAGAGTGTTACCTTCCCACCTATCCCTTCCGTCCCTCTATCCTTCACTCCCTCCCTTCCATCCCTCCCTCCCTCCCACCAGGGCCGGAACAGAGTGTTACCTTCCCACCTATCCCTTCCGTCCCTCTATCCTTCACTCCCTCCCTTCCATCCCTCCCTCCCTCCAACCAGGGCCGGAACAGAGTGTTACCTTCCCACCTATCCCTTCTGTCCCTCTATCCTTCACTCCCTCCCTTCCATCCCTCCCTCCCTCCCACCAGGGCCGGAACAGAGTGTTACCTTCCCAACTATCCCTTCCGTCCCTCTATCCTTCACTCCCTCCCTTCCATCCCTCCCTCCCTCCCACCAGGGCGGGAACAGAGTGTTACCTTCCCACCTATCCCTTCCGTCCCTCTATCCTTCACTCCCTCCCTTCCATCCCTCCCTCCCTCCCACCAGGGCCAGAACAGAGTGTTACCTTCCCACCTATCCCTTCCGTCCCTCTATCCTTCACTCCCTCTCTTCCATCCCTCCCTCCCTCCCACCAGGGCCAGAACAGAGTGTTACCTTCCCACCTATCCCTTCCGTCCCTCTATCCTTCACTCCATCCCTTCCATCCCTCCCTCCCTCCCACCAGGGCCGGAACAGAGTGTTACCTTCCCACCTATCCCTTCCGTCCCTCTATCCTTCACTCCCTCCCTTCCATCCCTCCCTCCCACCAGGGCCGGAACGGAGTGTTACCTTCCCACCTATCCCTTCCGTCCCTCTATCCTTCACTCCCTCCCTTCCATCCCTCCCTCCCTCCCACCAGGGCCGGAACAGAGTGTTACCTTCCCACCTATCCCTTCCGTCCCTCTATCCTTTACGCCCTCCCTTCCATCCCTCCCTCCCTCCCACCAGGGCCGGAACAGAGTGTTACCTTCCCACCTATCCCTTCCGTCCCTCTATCCTTCACTCCCTCCCTTCCATCCCTCCCTCCCTCCCACCAGGGCCGGAACAGAGTGTTACCTTCGCACCTATCCCTTCCGTCCCTCTATCCTTCACTCCCTCCCTTCCATCCCTCCCTCCCTCCCACCAGGGCCGGAACAGAGTGTTACCTTCCCACCTATCCCTTCCGTCCCTCTATCCTTCACTCCCTCCCTTCCATCCCTCCCTCCCTCCCACCAGGGCCGGTACAGAGTGTTACCTTCCCACCTATCCCTTCCGTCCCTCTATCCTTCACTCCCTCCCTTCCATCCCTCCCTCCCTCCCACCAGGGCCGGAACAGAGTGTTACCTTCCCACCTATCCCTTCCGTCCCTCTATCCTTCACTCCCTCCCTTCCATCCCTCCCTCCCACCAGGGCCGGAACAGAGTGTTACCTTCCCACCTATCCCTTCCGTCCCTCTATCCTTCACTCCCTCCCTTCCATCCCTCCCTCCCTCCCACCAGAGCCGGAACAGAGTGTTACCTTCCCACCTATCCCTTCCGTCCCTCTATCCTTCACTCCCTCCCTCCCACCAGGGCCGGAACAGAGTGTTACCTTCCCACCTATCCCTTCCGTCCCTCTATCCTTCACTTCCTCCCTTCCATCCCTCCCTCCCTCCCACCAGGGCCGGAACAGAGTGTTACCTTCCCACCTATCCCTTCCGTCCCTCTATCCTTCACTCCCTCCCTTCCATCCCTCCCACCAGGGCCAGAACAGAGTGTTACCTTCCCACCTATCCCTTCCATCCCTCTATCCTTCACTCCCTCCCTTCCATCCCTCCCTCCCTCCCTCCAGGGCCGTAACAGAGTGTTACCTTCCCACCTATCCCTTCCGTCCCTCTATCCTTCACTCCCTCCCTTCCATCCCTCCCTCCCTCCCACCAGGGCCGTAACAGAGTGTTACCTTACCACCTATCCCTTCTGTCCCTCTATCCTTCACTCCCTCCCTTCAATCCCTCCCTCCCTCCCACCAGGGCCGGAACAGAGAGTTACCTTCCCACCTATCCCTTCCGTCCCTCTATCCTTCACTCCCTCCCTTCCATCCCTCCCTCCCACCCACCAGGGCCGGAACAGAGTGTTACCTTCCCACCTATCCCTTCCGTCCCTCTATCCTTCACTCCCTCCCTTCCATACCTCCCTCCCTCCCACCAGGGCCGGAACAGAGTGTTACCTTCCCACCTATCCCTTCCGTCCCTCTATCCTTCACTCCCTCTCTTCCATACCTCCCTCCCTCCCACCAGGGCCGGAACAGAGTGTTACCTCCCACCTATTCCTTCCGTCCCTCTATCCTTCACTCCCTCTCTTCCATCCCTCCCTCTCTCCCACCAGGGCCGGAACAGAGTGTTACCTTCCCACCTATCCCTTCCGTCCCTCTATCCTTCACTCCCTCCCTTCCATCCCTCCCTCCCTCCCACCAGGGCCGGAACAGAGTGTTACCTTACCACCTATCCCTTCCGTCCCTCTATCCTTCACTCCCTCCCTTCCATCCCTCCCTCCCTCCCACCAGGGCCGGAACAGAATGTTACCTTCCCACCTATCCCTTCCGTCCCTCTATCCTTCACTCCCTCCCTTCCATCCCTCCCTCCCTCCCACCGGGGCCGGAGCAGAGTGTTACCTTCCCACCTATCCCTTCCGTCCCTCTATCCTTCACTCCCTCCCTTCCATCCCTCCCACCAGGGCCAGAACAGAGTGTTACCTTCCCACCTATCCCTTCCGTCCCTCTATCCTTCACTCCCTCCCTTCCATCCCTCCCTCCCTCCCTCCAGGGCCGGAACAGAGTGTTACGTTCCCACCTATCCCTTCCGTCCCTCTATCCTTCACTCCCTCCCTTCCATCCCTCCCTCCCTCCCACCAGGGCCGGAACAGAGTGTTACCTTCCCACCTATCCCTTCCGTCCCTCTATCCTTCACTCCCTCCCTTCCATCCCTCCCTCCCTCCCACCAGGGCCGGAACAGAGTGTTACCTTCCCACCTATCCCTTCCGTCCCTCTATCCTTCACTCCCTCCCTTCCATCCCTCCCTCCCTCCCACCAGGGCCGGAACAGAGTGTTACCTTCCCACCTATCCCTTTCGTCCCTCTATCCTTCACTTCCTCCCTTCCATCCCTCCCTCCCTCCCACCAGGGCCGGAACAGAGTGTTACCTTCCCACCTATCCCTTACGTCCCTCTATCCTTCACTCCCTCCCTTCCATCCCTCCCTCCCTCCCACCAGGGCCGGAACAGAGTGTTACCTTCCCACCTATCCCTTCCGTCCCTCTATCCTTCACTTTCTCGCTTCCATCCCTCCCTCCCTCCCACCAGGGCCGGAACAGAGTGTTACCTTCCCACCTATCCCTTCCGTCCCTCTATCCTTCACTCCCTCCCTTCCATCCCTCCCTCCCACCAGGGCCGGAACAGAGTGTTACGTTCCCACCTATCCCTTCCGTCCCTCTATCCTTCACTCCCTCCCTTCCATCCCTCCCTCCCTTCCACCAGGGCCGGAACAGAGTGTTACCTTACCACCTATCCCTTCCGTCCCTCTATCCTTCACTCCCTCTCTTCCATCCCTCCCTCCCTCCCACCAGGGCCGGAACAGAGTGTTACCTTCCCACCTATCCCTTCTGTCCCTCTATCCTTCACTCCCTCCCTTCCATCCCTCCCTCCCAACAGGGCCAGAACAGAGTGTTACCTTCCCACCTATCCCTTCCGTCCCTCTATCCTTCACTCCCTCCCTTCCATCCCTCCCTCCCAACAGGGCCAGAACAGAGTGTTACCTTCCCACCTATCCCTTCCGTCCCTCTATCCTTCACTCCCTCCCTTCCATCCCTCCTTCCCTCCCACCAGGGCCGGAACAGAGTGTTACCTTCCCACCTATCCCTTCTGTCCCTCTATCCTTCACTCCCTCCCTTCCATCCCTCCCTCCCACCAGGGCCGGAACAGAGTGTTACCTTCCCACCTATCCCTTCCGTCCCTCTATCCTTCACTCCCTCCCTTCCATCCCTCCCTCCCTCCCACCAGGGCCGGAACAGAGTGTTACCTTCCCACCTATCCCTTCCGTCCCTCTATCCTTCACTCCCTCCCTTCCATCCCTCCCTCCCTCCCACCAGGGCCGGAACAGAGTGTTACCTTCCCACCTATCCCTTCTGTCCCTCTATCCTTCACTCCCTCCCTTCCATCCCTCCCTCCCTCCCACCAGGGCGGGAACAGAGTGTTACCTTCCCACCTATCCCTTCCGTCCCTCTATCCTTCACTCCCTCCCTTCCATCCCTCCTTCCCTCCCACCAGGGCCGGAACAGAGTGTTACCTTCCCACCTATCCCTTCTGTCCCTCTATCCTTCACTCCCTCCCTTCCATCCCTCCCTCCCACCAGGGCCGGAACAGAGTGTTACCTTCCCACCTATCCCTTCCGTCCCTCTATCCTTCACTCCCTCCCTTCCATCCCTCCCTCCCTCCCACCAGGGCCGGAACAGAGTGTTACCTTCCCACCTATCCCTTCCGTCCCTCTATCCTTCACTCCCTCCCTTCCATCCCTCCCTCCCTCCCACCAGGGCCGGAACAGAGTGTTACCTTCCCACCTATCCCTTCCGTCCCTCTATCCTTCACTC
This sequence comes from Lissotriton vulgaris, assembly GCF_964263255.1. Taxonomy (NCBI): domain Eukaryota; kingdom Metazoa; phylum Chordata; class Amphibia; order Caudata; family Salamandridae; genus Lissotriton; species Lissotriton vulgaris. Next base: position 18,892 of record NW_028255268.1, read on the forward strand.
CCTCCCTTCCATCCCTCCCTCCCTCCCACCAGGGCGGGAACAGAGTGTTACCTTCCCACCTATCCCTTCCGTCCCTCTATCCTTCACTCCCTCCCTTCCATCCCTCCCTCCCTCCCACCAGGGCCAGAACAGAGTGTTACCTTCCCACCTATCCCTTCCGTCCCTCTATCCTTCACTCCCTCTCTTCCATCCCTCCCTCCCTCCCACCAGGGCCAGAACAGAGTGTTACCTTCCCACCTATCCCTTCCGTCCCTCTATCCTTCACTCCCTCCCTTCCATCCCTCCCTCCCTCCCACCAGGGCCGGAACAGAGTGTTACCTTCCCACCTATCCCTTCCGTCCCTCTATCCTTCACTCCCTCCCTTCCATCCCTCCCTCCCACCAGGGCCGGAACAGAGTGTTACCTTCCCACCTATCCCTTCCGTCCCTCTATCCTTCACTCCCTCCCTTCCATCCCTCCCTCCCTCCCACCAGGGCCGGAACAGAGTGTTACCTTCCCACCTATCCCTTCCGTCCCTCTATCCTTTACGCCCTCCCTTCCATCCCTCCCTCCCTCCCACCAGGGCCGGAACAGAGTGTTACCTTCCCACCTATCCCTTCCGTCCCTCTATCCTTCACTCCCTCCCTTCCATCCCTCCCTCCCTCCCACCAGGGCCGGAACAGAGTGTTACCTTCGCACCTATCCCTTCCGTCCCTCTATCCTTCACTCCCTCCCTTCCATCCCTCCCTCCCTCCCACCAGGGCCGGAACAGAGTGTTACCTTCCCACCTATCCCTTCCGTCCCTCTATCCTTCACTCCCTCCCTTCCATCCCTCCCTCCCTCCCACCAGGGCCGGTACAGAGTGTTACCTTCCCACCTATCCCTTCCGTCCCTCTATCCTTCACTCCCTCCCTTCCATCCCTCCCTCCCTCCCACCAGGGCCGGAACAGAGTGTTACCTTCCCACCTATCCCTTCCGTCCCTCTATCCTTCACTCCCTCCCTTCCATCCCTCCCTCCCACCAGGGCCGGAACAGAGTGTTACCTTCGCACCTATCCCTTCCGTCCCTCTATCCTTCACTCCCTCCCTTCCATCCCTCCCTCCCTCCCACCAGGGCCGGAACAGAGTGTTACCTTCCCACCTATCCCTTCCGTCCCTCTATCCTTCACTCCCTCCCTTCCATCCCTCCCTCCCTCCCACCAGGGCCGGAACAGAGTGTTACCTTCCCACCTATCCCTTCTGTCCCTCTATCCTTCACTCCCTCCCTTCCATCCCTCCCTCCCTCCCACCAGGGCCGGAACAGAGTGTTACCTTCCCACCTATCCCTTCCGTCCCTCTATCCTTCACTCCCTCCCTTCCATCCCTCCCTCCCTCCCACCAGGGCGGGAACAGAGTGTTACCTTCCCACCTATCCCTTCCGTCCCTCTATCCTTCACTCCCTCCCTTCCATCCCTCCCTCCCTCCCACCAGGGCCAGAACAGAGTGTTACCTTCCCACCTATCCCTTCCGTCCCTCTATCCTTCACTCCCTCTCTTCCATCCCTCCCTCCCTCCCACCAGGGCCAGAACAGAGTGTTACCTTCCCACCTATCCCTTCCGTCCCTCTATCCTTCACTCCCTCCCTTCCATCCCTCCCTCCCTCCCACCAGGGCCGGAACAGAGTGTTACCTTCCCACCTATCCCTTCCGTCCCTCTATCCTTCACTCCCTCCCTTCCATCCCTCCCTCCCACCAGGGCCGGAACAGAGTGTTACCTTCCCACCTATCCCTTCCGTCCCTCTATCCTTCACTCCCTCCCTTCCATCCCTCCCTCCCTCCCACCAGGGCCGGAACAGAGTGTTACCTTCCCACCTATCCCTTCCGTCCCTCTATCCTTTACGCCCTCCCTTCCATCCCTCCCTCCCTCCCACCAGGGCCGGAACAGAGTGTTACCTTCCCACCTATCCCTTCCGTCCCTCTATCCTTCACTCCCTCCCTTCCATCCCTCCCTCCCTCCCACCAGGGCCGGAACAGAGTGTTACCTTCGCACCTATCCCTTCCGTCCCTCTATCCTTCACTCCCTCCCTTCCATCCCTCCCTCCCTCCCACCAGGGCCGGAACAGAGTGTTACCTTCCCACCTATCCCTTCCGTCCCTCTATCCTTCACTCCCTCCCTTCCATCCCTCCCTCCCTCCCACCAGGGCCGGTACAGAGTGTTACCTTCCCACCTATCCCTTCCGTCCCTCTATCCTTCACTCCCTCCCTTCCATCCCTCCCTCCCTCCCACCAGGGCCGGAACAGAGTGTTACCTTCCCACCTATCCCTTCCGTCCCTCTATCCTTCACTCCCTCCCTTCCATCCCTCCCTCCCACCAGGGCCGGAACAGAGTGTTACCTTCCCACCTATCCCTTCCGTCCCTCTATCCTTCACTCCCTCCCTTCCATCCCTCCCTCCCTCCCACCAGGGCCGGAACAGAGTGTTACCTTACCACCTATCCCTTCCGTCCCTCTATCCTTCACTCCCTCCCTTCCATCCCTCCCTCCCTCCCACCAGGGCCGGAACAGAGTGTTACCTTCCCACCTATCCCTTCCGTCCCTCTATCCTTCACTCCCTCCCTTCCATCCCTCCCTCCCTCCCACCAGGGCCGGAACTGAGTGTTACCTTCCCACCTATCCCTTCCGTCCCTCTATCCTTCACTCCCTCCCTTCCATCCCTCCCACCAGGGCCAGAACAGAGTGTTACCTTCCCACCTATCCCTTCCATCCCTCTATCCTTCACTCCCTCCCTTCCATCCCTCCCTCCCTCCCTCCAGGGCCGTAACAGAGTGTTACCTTCCCACCTATCCCTTCCGTCCCTCTATCCTTCACTCCCTCCCTTCCATCCCTCCCTCCCTCCCACCAGGGCCGGAACAGAGTGTTACCTTCCCACCTATCCCTTCCGTCCCTCTATCCTTCACTCCCTCCCTTCCATCCCTCCCACCAGGGCCAGAACAGAGTGTTACCTTCCCACCTATCCCTTCCATCCCTCTATCCTTCACCCCCTCCCTTCCATCCCTCCCTCCCTCCAGGGCCGTAACAGAGTGTTACCTTCCCACCTATCCCTTCCGTCCCTCTATCCTTCACTCCCTCCCTTCCATCCCTCCCTCCCTCCCACCAGGGCCGGAACAGAGTGTTACCTTCCCACCTATCCCTTCCGTCCCTCTATCCTTCACTCCCTCCCTTCCATCCCTCCCTCCCTCCCACCAGTGCCGGAACAGAGAGTTACCTTCCCACCTATCCCTTCCATCCCTCTATCCTTCACTCCCTCCCTTCCATCCCTCCCTCCCACCCACCAGGGCCGGAACAGAGTGTAACCTTCCCACCTATCCCTTCCGTCCCTCTATCCTTCACTTCCTCCCTTCCATACCTCCCTCCCTCCCACCAGGGCCGGAACAGAGTGTTACCTTCCCACCTATCCCTTCCGTCCCTCTATCCTTCACTCCCTCTCTTCCATCCCTCCCTCCCTCCCACCAGGGCCGGAACAGAGTGTTACCTTCCCACCTATCCCTTCCGTCCCTCTATCCTTCACTCCTTCACTCCCTCCCTTCCATCCCTCCCTCCCTCCCACCAGGGCCGGAACAGAGTGTTACCGTACCACCTATCCCTTCCATCCCTCTATCCTTCACTCCCTCCCTTCCATCCCTCCCTCCCTCCCACCAGGGCCGGAACAGAGTGTTACCTTCCCACCTATCCCTTCCGTCCCTCTATCCTTCACTCCCTCCCTTCCATCCCTCCCTCCCTCCCTCCCACCAGGGCCGGAACAGAGTTTTACCTTCCCACCTATCCCTTCCGTCCCTCTATCCTTCACTCCCTCCCTTCCATCCCTCCCACCAGGGCCAGAACAGAGTGTTACCTTCCCACCTATCCCTTCCGTCCCTCTATCCTTCACTCCCTCCCTTCCATCCCTCCCTCCCTCCCACCAGGGCCGGAACAGAGTGTTACCTTCCCACCTATCCCTTCCGTCCCTCTATCCTTCACTCCCTCCCTTCCATCCCTCCCTCCCACCAGGGCCGGAACAGAGTGTTACCTTCCCACCTATCCCTTCCGTCCCTCTATCCTTCACTCCCTCCCTTCCATCCCTCACTCCCTCCCACCAGGGCCGGAACAGAGTGTTACCTTCCCACCTATCCCTTCCGTCCCTCTATCCTTCACTCCCTCCCTTCCATCCCTCCCACCAGGGCCAGAACAGAGTGTTACCTTCCCACCTATCCCTTCCATCCCTCTATCCTTCACTCCCTCCCTTCCATCCCTCCCTCCCTCCCACCAGGGCCGGAACAGAGAGTTACCTTCCCACCTATCCCTTCCGTCCCTCTATCCTTCACTCCCTCCCTTTCATCCCTCCCTCCCACCCACCAGGGCCGGAACAGAGTGTTACCTTCCCACCTATCCCTTCCGTCCCTCTATCCTTCACTCCCTCCCTTCCATACCTCCCTCCCTCCCACCAGGGCCGGAACAGAGTGTTACCTTCCCACCTATCCCTTCCGTCCCTCTATCCTTCACTCCCTCTCTTCCATACCTCCCTCCCTCCCACCAGGGCCGGAACAGAGTGTTACCTTCCCACCTATCCCTTCCGTCCCTCTATCCTTCACTCCCTCTCTTCCATCCCTCCCTCTCTCCCACCAGGGCCGGAACAGAGTGTTACCTTCCCACCTATCCCTTCCGTCCCTCTATCCTTCACTCCCTCCCTTCCATCCCTCCCTCCCTCCCACCAGGGCCGGAACAGAGTGTTACCTTACCACCTATCCCTTCCGTCCCTCTATCCTTCACTCCCTCCCTTCCATCCCTCCCTCCCTCCCACCAGGGCCGGAACAGAATGTTACCTTCCCACCTATCCCTTCCGTCCCTCTATCCTTCACTCCCTCCCTTCCATCCCTCCCTCCCTCCCACCAGGGCCGGAACAGAGTGTTACCTTCCCACCTATCCCTTCCGTCCCTCTATCCTTCACTCCCTCCCTTCCATCCCTCCCACCAGGGCCAGAACAGAGTGTTACCTTCCCACCTATCCCTTCCGTCCCTCTATCCTTCACTCCCTCCCTTCCATCCCTCCCTCCCTCCCTCCAGGGCCGGAACAGAGTGTTACGTTCCCATCTATCCCTTCCGTCCCTCTATCCTTCACTCCCTCCCTTCCATCCCTCCCTCCCTCCCACCAGGGCCGGAACAGAGTGTTACCTTCCCACCTATCCCTTCCGTCCCTCTATCCTTCACTCCCTCCCTTCCATCCCTCCCTCCCTCCCACCAGGGCCGGAACAGAGTGTTACTTTCCCACCTATCCCTTCCGTCCCTCTATCCTTCACTCCCTCCCTTCCATCCCTCCCTCCCTCCCACCAGGGCCGGAACAGAGTGTTACCTTCCCACCTATCCCTTCCGTCCCTCTATCCTTCACTTCCTCCCTTCCATCCCTCCCTCCCTCCCACCAGGGCCGGAACAGAGTGTTACCTTCCCACCTATCCCTTACGTCCCTCTATCCTTCACTCCGTCCCTTCCATCCCTCCCTCCCTCCCACCAGGGCCGGAACAGAGTGTTACCTTCCCACCTATCCCTTCCGTCCCTCTATCCTTCACTTTCTCGCTTCCATCCCTCCCTCCCTCCCACCAGGGCCGGAACAGAGTGTTACCTTCCCACCTATCCCTTCCGTCCCTCTATCCTTCACTCCGTCCCTTCCATCCCTCCCTCCCACCAGGGCCGGAACAGAGTGTTACGTTCCCACCTATCCCTTCCGTCCCTCTATCCTTCACTCCCTCCCTTCCATCCCTCCCTCCCTTCCACCAGGGCTGGAACAGAGTGTTACCTTACCACCTATCCCTTCCGTCCCTCTATCCTTCACTCCCTCTCTTCCATCCCTCCCTTCCTCCCACCAGGGCCGGAACAGAGTGTTACCTTCCCACCTATCCCTTCTGTCCCTCTATCCTTCACTCCCTCCCTTCCATCCCTCCCTCCCAACAGGGCCAGAACAGAGTGTTACCTTCCCACCTATCCCTTCCGTCCCTCTATCCTTCACTCCCTCCCTTCCATCCCTCCCTCCCAACAGGGCCAGAACAGAGTGTTACCTTCCCACCTATCCCTTCCGTCCCTCTATCCTTCACTCCCTCCCTTCCATCCCTCCTTCCCTCCCACCAGGGCCGGAACAGAGTGTTACCTTCCCACCTATCCCTTCTGTCCCTCTATCCTTCACTCCCTCCCTTCCATCCCTCCCTCCCACCAGGGCCGGAACAGAGTGTTACCTTCCCACCTATCCCTTCCGTCCCTCTATCCTTCACTCCCTCCCTTCCATCCCTCCCTCCCTCCCACCAGGGCCGGAACAGAGTGTTACCTTCCCACCTATCCCTTCCGTCCCTCTATCCTTCACTTCCTCCCTTCCATCCCTCCCTCCCTCCCACCAGGGCCGGAACAGAGTGTTACCTTCCCACCTATCCCTTCTGTCCCTCTATCCTTCACTCCCTCCCTTCCATCCCTCCCTCACTCCCACCAGGGCCGGAACAGAGTGTTACCTTCCCACCTATCCCTTCCGTCCCTCTATCCTTCACTCCCTCCCTTCCATCCCTCCCTCCCTCCCACCAGGGCGGGAACAGAGTGTTACCTTCCCACCTATCCCTTCCGTCCCTCTATCCTTCACTCCCTCCCTTCCATCCCTCCCTCCCTCCCACCAGGGCCGGAACAGAGTGTTACCTTCCCACCTATCCCTTCCGTCCCTCTATCCTTCACTCCCTCTCTTCCATCCCTCCCTCCCTCCCACCAGGGCCAGAACAGAGTGTTACCTTCCCACCTATCCCTTCCGTCCCTCTATCCTTCACTCCCTCCCTTCCATCCCTCCCTCCCTCCCACCAGGGCCGGAACAGAGTGTTACCTTCCCACCTATCCCTTCCGTCCCTCTATCCTTCACTCCCTCCCTTCCATCCCTCCCTCCCACCAGGGCCGGAACAGAGTGTTACCTTCCCACCTATCCCTTCCGTCCCTCTATCCTTCACTCCCTCCCTTCCATCCCTCCCTCCCTCCCACCAGGGCCGGAACAGAGTGTTACCTTCCCACCTATCCCTTCCGTCACTCTATCCTTTACGCCCTCCCTTCCATCCCTCCCTCCCTCCCACCAGGGCCGGAACAGAGTGTTACCTTCCCACCTATCCCTTCCGTCCCTCTATCCTTCACTCCCTCCCTTCCATCCCTCCCTCCCTCCCACCAGGGCCGGAACAGAGTGTTACCTTCGCACCTATCCCTTCCGTCCCTCTATCCTTCACTCCCTCCCTTCCATCCCTCCCTCCCTCCCACCAGGGCCGGAACAGAGTGTTACCTTCCCACCTATCCCTTCCGTCCCTCTATCCTTCACTCCCTCCCTTCCATCCCTCCCTCCCTCCCACCAGGGCCGGTACAGAGTGTTACCTTCCCACCTATCCCTTCCGTCCCTCTATCCTTCACTCCCTCCCTTCCATCCCTCCCTCCCTCCCACCAGGGCCGGAACAGAGTGTTACCTTCCCACCTATCCCTTCCGTCCCTCTATCCTTCACTCCCTCCCTTCCATCCCTCCCTCCCACCAGGGCCGGAACAGAGTGTTACCTTCCCACCTATCCCTTCCGTCCCTCTATCCTTCACTCCCTCCCTTCCATCCCTCCCTCCCTCCCACCAGGGCCGGAACAGAGTGTTACCTTACCACCTATCCCTTCCGTCCCTCTATCCTTCACTCCCTCCCTTCCATCCCTCCCTCCCTCCCACCAGGGCCGGAACAGAGTGTTACCTTCCCACCTATCCCTTCCGTCCCTCTATCCTTCACTCCCTCCCTTCCATCCCTCCCTCCCTCCCACCAGGGCCGGAACAGAGTGTTACCTTCGCACCTATCCCTTCCATCCCTCCCTCCCTCCCACCAGGGCCGGAACAGAGTGTTACCTTCGCACCTATCCCTTCCGTCCCTCTATCCTTCACTCCCTCCCTTCCATCCCTCCCTCCCTCCCACCAGGGCCGGAACAGAGTGTTACCTTCCCACCTATCCCTTCCGTCCCTCTATCCTTCACTCCCTCCCTTCCATCCCTCCCTCCCTCCCACCAGGGCCGGTACAGAGTGTTACCTTCCCACCTATCCCTTCCGTCCCTCTATCCTTCACTCCCTCCCTTCCATCCCTCCCTCCCTCCCACCAGGGCCGGAACAGAGTGTTACCTTCCCACCTATCCCTTCCGTCCCTCTATCCTTCACTCCCTCCCTTCCATCCCTCCCTCCCACCAGGGCCGGAACAGAGTGTTACCTTCCCACCTATCCCTTCCGTCCCTCTATCCTTCACTCCCTCCCTTCCATCCCTCCCTCCCTCCCACCAGGGCCGGAACAGAGTGTTACCTTACCACCTATCCCTTCCGTCCCTCTATCCTTCACTCCCTCCCTTCCATCCCTCCCTCCCTCCCACCAGGGCCGGAACAGAGTGTTACCTTCCCACCTATCCCTTCCGTCCCTCTATCCTTCACTCCCTCCCTTCCATCCCTCCCTCCCTCCCACCAGGGCCGGAACTGAGTGTTACCTTCCCACCTATCCCTTCCGTCCCTCTATCCTTCACTCCCTCCCTTCCATCCCTCCCTCCCTCCCACCAGGGCAGGAACAGAGAGTTACCTTCCCACCTTTCCCTTCCGTCCCTCTATCCTTCACTCCCTCCCTTCCATCCCTCCCTCCCACCCACCAGGGCCGGAACAGAGTGTTACCTTCCCACCTATCCGTTCCGTCCCTCTATCCTTCACTCCCTCCCTTCCATACCTCCCTCCCTCCCACCAGGGCCGGAACAGAGTGTTACCTTCCCACCTATCCCTTCCGTCCCTCTATCCTTCACTCCCTCTCTTCCATCCCTCCCTCCCTCCCACCAGGGCCGGAACAGAGTGTTACCTTCCCACCTATCCCTTCCGTCCCTCTATCCTTCACTCCTTCACTCCCTCCCTTCCATCCCTCCCTCCCTCCCACCAGGGCCGGAACAGAGTGTTACCTTACCACCTATCCCTTCCGTCCCTCTATCCTTCACTCCCTCCCTTCCATCCCTCCCTCCCTCCCACCAGGGCCGGAACAGAGTGTTACCTTCCCACCTATCCCTTCCATCCCTCTATCCTTCACTCCCTCCCTTCCATCCCTCCCTCCCACCAGGGCCGGAACAGAGTTTTACCTTCCCACCTATCCCTTCCGTCCCTCTATCCTTCACTCCCTCCCTTCCATCCCTCCCACCAGGGCCAGAACAGAGTGTTACCTTCCCACCTATCCCTTCCGTCCCTCTATCCTTCACTCCCTCCCTTCCATCCCTCCCTCCCTCCCACCAGGGCCGGAACAGAGTGTTACCTTCCCACCTATCCCTTCCGTCCCTCTATCCTTCACTCCCTCCCTTCCATCCCTCCCTCCCACCAGGGCCGGAACAGAGTGTTACCTTCCCACCTATCCCTTCCGTCCCTCTATCCTTCACTCCCTCCCTTCCATCCCTCCCTCCCTCCCACCAGGGCCGGAACAGAGTGTTACCTTCCCACCTATCCCTTCCGTCCCTCTATCCTTCACTCCCTCCCTTCCATCCCTCCCACCAGGGCCAGAACAGAGTGTTACCTTCCCACCTATCCCTTCCATCCCTCTATCCTTCACTCCCTCCCTTCCATCCCTCCCTCCCTCCCTCCAGGGCCGTAACAGAGTGTTACCTTCCCACCTATCCCTTCCGTCCCTCTATCCTTCACTCCCTCCCTTCCATCCCTCCCTCCCTCCCACCAGGGCCGGAACAGAGTGTTACCTTCCCACCTATCCCTTCTGTCCCTCTATCCTTCACTCCCTCCCTTCCATCCCTCCCTCCCACCCACCAGGGCCGGAACAGAGTGTTACCTTCCCACCTATCCCTTCCGTCCCTCTATCCTTCACTCCCTCCCTTCCATACCTCCCTCCCTCCCACCAGGGCCGGAACAGAGTGTTACCTTCCCACCTATCCCTTCCGTCCCTCTATCCTTCACTCCCTCTCTTCCATACCTCCCTCCCTCCCACCAGGGCCGGAACAGAGTGTTACCTTCCCACCTATCCCTTCCGTCCCTCTATCCTTCACACCCTCTCTTCCATCCCTCCCTCTCTCCCACCAGGGCCGGAACAGAGTGTTACCTTCCCACCTATCCCTTCCGTCCCTCTATCCTTCACTCCCTCCCTTCCATCCCTCCCTCCCTCCCACCAGGGCCGGAACAGAGTGTTACCTTACCACCTATCCCTTCCGTCCCTCTATCCTTCACTCCCTCCCTTCCATCCCTCCCTCCCTCCCACCAGGGCCGGAACAGAGTGTTACCTTCCCACCTATCCCTTCCGTCCCTCTATCCTTCACTCCCTCCCTTCCATCCCTCCCTCCCTCCCACCAGGGCCGGAACAGAGTGTTACTTTCCCACCTATCCCTTCCGTCCCTTTATCCTTCACTCCCTCCCTTCCATCCCTCCCACCAGGGCCAGAACAGAGTGTTACCTTCCCACCTATCCCTTCCGTCCCTCTATCCTTCACTCCCTCCCTTCCATCCCTCCCTCCCTCCCTCCAGGGCCGGAACAGAGTGTTACGTTCCCACCTATCCCTTCCGTCCCTCTATCCTTCACTCCCTCCCTTCCATCCCTCCCTCCCTCCCACCAGGGCCGGAACAGAGTGTTACCTTCCCACCTATCCCTTCCGTCCGTCTATCCTTCACTCCCTCCCTTCCATCCCTCCCTCCCTCCCACCAGGGCCGGAACAGAGTGTTACCTTCCCACCTATCCCTTCCGTCCCTCTATCCTTCACTCCCTCCCTTCCATCCCTCCCTCCCTCCCACCAGGGCCGGAACAGAATGTTACCTTCCCACCTATCCCTTCCGTCCCTCTATCCTTCACTTCCTCCCTTCCATCCCTCCCTCCCTCCTACCAGGGCCGGAACAGAGTGTTACCTTCCCACCTATCCCTTATGTCCCTCTATCCTTCACTCCCTCCCTTCCATCCCTCCCTCCCTCCCACCAGGGCCGGAACAGAGTGTTACCTTCCCACCTATCCCTTCCGTCCCTCTATCCTTCACTTTCTCGCTTCCATCCCTCCCTCCCTCCCACCAGGGCCGGAACAGAGTGTTACCTTCCCACCTATCCCTTCCGTCCCTCTATCCTTCACTCCCTCCCTTCCATCCCTCCCTCCCTCCCACCAGGGCCGGAACAGAGTGTTACCTTCCCACCTGTCCCTTCTGTCCCTCTATCCTTCACTCCCTCCCTTCCATCCCTCCCTCCCTCCCACCAGGGCCGGAACAGAGTGTTACCTTCCCACCTATCCCTTCCGTCCCTCTATCCTTCACTCCCTCCCTTCCATCCCTCCCTCCCTCCCACCAGGGCAGGAACAGAGAGTTACCTTCCCACCTATCCCTTCCGTCCCTCTATCCTTCACTCCCTCCCTTCCATCCCTCCCACCAGGGCCAGAACAGAGTGTTACCTTCCCACCTATCCCTTCCATCCCTCTATCCTTCACTCCCTCCCTTCCATCCCTCCCTCCCTCCCTCCAGGGCCGTAACAGAGTGTTACCTTCCCACCTATCCCTTCCGTCCCTCTATCCTTCACTCCCTCCCTTCCATCCCCCCCTCCCTCCCACCAGGGCCGGAACAGAGTGTTACCTTCCCACCTATCCCTTCTGTCCCTCTATCCTTCACTCCCTCCCTTCCATCCCTCCCTCCCACCCACCAGGGCCGGAACAGAGTGTTACCTTCCCACCTATCCCTTCCGTCCCTCTATCCTTCACTCCCTCCCTTCCATACCTCCCTCCCTCCCACCAGGGCCGGAACAGAGTGTTACCTTCCCACCTATCCCTTCCGTCCCTCTATCCTTCACTCCCTCTCTTCCATACCTCCCTCCCTCCCACCAGGGCCGGAACAGAGTGTTACCTTCCCACCTATCCCTTCCGTCCCTCTATCCTTCACACCCTCTCTTCCATCCCTCCCTCTCTCCCACCAGGGCCGGAACAGAGTGTTACCTTCCCACCTATCCCTTCCGTCCCTCTATCCTTCACTCCCTCCCTTCCATCCCTCCCTCCCTCCCACCAGGGCCGGAACAGAGTGTTACCTTACCACCTATCCCTTCCGTCCCTCTATCCTTCACTCCCTCCCTTCCATCCCTCCCTCCCTCCCACCAGGGCCGGAACAGAGTGTTACCTTCCCACCTATCCCTTCCGTCCCTCTATCCTTCACTCCCTCCCTTCCATCCCTCCCTCCCTCCCACCAGGGCCGGAACAGAGTGTTACTTTCCCACCTATCCCTTCCGTCCCTTTATCCTTCACTCCCTCCCTTCCATCCCTCCCACCAGGGCCAGAACAGAGTGTTACCTTCCCACCTATCCCTTCCGTCCCTCTATCCTTCACTCCCTCCCTCCCTCCCTCCAGGGCCGGAACAGAGTGTTACGTTCCCACCTATCCCTTCCGTCCCTCTATCCTTCACTCCCTCCCTTCCATCCCTCCCTCCCTCCCACCAGGGCCGGAACAGAGTGTTACCTTCCCACCTATCCCTTCCGTCCGTCTATCCTTCACTCCCTCCCTTCCATCCCTCCCTCCCTCCCACCAGGGCCGGAACAGAGTGTTACCTTCCCACCTATCCCTTCCGTCCCTCTATCCTTCACTCCCTCCCTTCCATCCCTCCCTCCCTCCCACCAGGGCCGGAACAGAATGTTACCTTCCCACCTATCCCTTCCGTCCCTCTATCCTTCACTTCCTCCCTTCCATCCCTCCCTCCCTCCCACCAGGGCCGGAACAGAGTGTTACCTTACCACCTATCCCTTACGTCCCTCTATCCTTCACTCCCTCCCTTCCATCCCTCCCTCCCTCCCACCAGGGCCGGAACAGAATGTTACCTTCCCACCTATCCCTTCCGTCCCTCTATCCTTCACTTCCTCCCTTCCATCCCTCCCTCCCTCCCACCAGGGCCGGAACAGAGTGTTACCTTACCACCTATCCCTTACGTCCCTCTATCCTTCACTCCCTCCCTTCCATCCCTCCCTCCCTCCCACCAGGGCAGGAACAGAGAGTTAACTTCCCACCTATCTCTTCCGTCCCTCTATCCTTCACTCCCTCCCTTCCATCCCTCCCTCCCACCCACTAGGGCCGGAACAGAGTGCTACCTTCCCACCTATCCCTTCCGTCCCTCTATCCTTCACTCCCTCCCTTCCATACCTCCCTCCCTCCCACCAGGGCCGGAACAGAGTGTTACCTTCCCACCTATCCCTTCCGTCCCTCTATCCTTCACTCCCTCTCTTCCATCCCTCCCTCCCTCCCACCAGGGCCGGAACAGAGTGTTACCTTCCCACCTATCCCTTCCGTCCCTCTATCCTTCACTCCTTCACTCCCTCCCTTCCATCCCTCCCTCCCTCCCACCAGGGCCGGAACAGAGTGTTACCTTACCACCTATCCCTTCCGTCCCTCTATCCTTCACTCCCTCCCTTCCATCCCTCCCTCCCTCCCACCAGGGCCGGAACAGAGTGTTACCTTCCCACCTATCCCTTCCGTCCCTCTATCCTTCACTCCCTCCCTTCCATCCCTCCCTCCCACCAGGGCCGGAACAGAGTTTTACCTTCCCACCTATCCCTTCCGTCCCTCTATCCTTCACTCCCTCCCTTCCATCCCTCCCACCAGGGCCAGAACAGAGTGTTACCTTCCCACCTATCCCTTCCGTCCCTCTATCCTTCACTCCCTCCCTTCCATCCCTCCCTCCCTCCCACCAGGGCCGGAACAGAGTGTTACCTTCCCACCTATCCCTTCCGTCCCTCTATCCTTCACTCCCTCCCTTCCATCCCTCCCTCCCTCCCACCAGGGCCGGAACAGAGTGTTACCTTACCACCTATCCCTTCCGTCCCTCTATCCTTCACTCCCTCCCTTCCATCCCTCCCTCCCTCCCACCAGGGCCGGAACAGAGTGTTACCTTCCCACCTATCCCTTCCGTCCCTCTATCCTTCACTCCCTCCCTTCCATCCCTCCCTCCCTCCCACCAGGGCCGGAACAGAGTGTTACTTTCCCACCTATCCCTTCCGTCCCTTTATCCTTCACTCCCTCCCTTCCATCCCTCCCACCAGGGCCAGAACAGAGTGTTACCTTCCCACCTATCCCTTCCGTCCCTCTATCCTTCACTCCCTCCCTTCCATCCCTCCCTCCCTCCCTCCAGGGCCGGAACAGAGTGTTACGTTCCCACCTATCCCTTCCGTCCCTCTATCCTTCACTCCCTCCCTTCCATCCCTCCCTCCCTCCCACCAGGGCCGGAACAGAGTGTTACCTTCCCACCTATCCCTTCCGTCCGTCTATCCTTCACTCCCTCCCTTCCATCCCTCCCTCCCTCCCACCAGGGCCGGAACAGAGTGTTACCTTCCCACCTATCCCTTCCATCCCTCTATCCTTCACTCCCTCCCTTCCATCCCTCCCTCCCTCCCACCAGGGCCGGAACAGAGTGTTACCTTCCCACCTATCCCTTCCGTCCCTCTATCCTTCACTTCCTCCCTTCCATCCCTCCCTCCCTCCCACCAGGGCCGGAACAGAGTGTTACCTTCCCACCTATCCCTTACGTCCCTCTATCCTTCACTCCCTCCCTTCCATCCCTCCCTCCCTCCCACCAGGGCCGGAACAGAGTGTTACCTTCCCACCTATCCCTTCCGTCCCTCTATCCTTCACTCCCTCCCTTCCATCCCTCCCTCCCTCCCACCAGGGCCGGAACAGAGTGTTACCTTCCCACCTGTCCCTTCTGTCCCTCTATCCTTCACTCCCTCCCTTCCATCCCTCCCTCCCTCCCACCAGGGCCGGAACAGAGTGTTACCTTCCCACCTATCCCTTCCGTCCCTCTATCCTTCACTCCCTCCCTTCCATCCCTCCCTCCCTCCCACCAGGGCAGGAACAGAGAGTTACCTTCCCACCTATCCCTTCCGTCCCTCTATCCTTCACTCCCTCCCTTCCATCCCTCCCTCCCACCCACCAGGGCCGGAACAGAGTGTTACCTTCCCACCTATCCCTTCCGTCCCTCTATCCTTCACTCCCTCCCTTCCATACCTCCCTCCCTCCCACCAGGGCCGGAACAGAGTGTTACCTTCCCACCTATCCCTTCCGTCCCTCTATCCTTCACTCCCTCTCTTCCATCCCTCCCTCCCTCCCACCAGGGCCGGAACAGAGTGTTACCTTCCCACCTATCCCTTCCGTCCCTCTATCCTTCACTCCTTCACTCCCTCCCTTCCATCCCTCCCTCCCTCCCACCAGGGCCGGAACAGAGTGTTACCTTACCACCTATCCCTTCCGTCCCTCTATCCTTCACTCCCTCCCTTCCATCCCTCCCTCCCTCCCACCAGGGCCGGAACAGAGTGTTACCTTCCCACCTATCCCTTCCGTCCCTCTATCCTTCACTCCCTCCCTTCCATCCCTCCCTCCCACCAGGGCCGGAACAGAGTTTTACCTTCCCACCTATCCCTTCCGTCCCTCTATCCTTCACTCCCTCCCTTCCATCCCTCCCACCAGGGCCAGAACAGAGTGTTACCTTCCCACCTATCCCTTCCGTCCCTCTATCCTTCACTCCCTCCCTTCCATCCCTCCCTCCCTCCCACCAGGGCCGGAACAGAGTGTTACCTTCCCACCTATCCCTTCCGTCCCTCTATCCTTCACTCCCTCCCTTCCATCCCTCCCTCCCACCAGGGCCGGAACAGAGTGTTACCTTCCCACCTATCCCTTCCGTCCCTCTATCCTTCACTCCCTCCCTTCCATCCCTCCCACCAGGGCCAGAACAGAGTGTTACCTTCCCACCTATCCCTTCCATCCCTCTATCCTTCACTCCCTCCCTTCCATCCCTCCCACCCTCCCTCCAGGGCCGTAACAGAGTGTTACCTTCCCACCTATCCCTTCCGTCCCTCTATCCTTCACTCCCTCCCTTCCATCCCTCCCTCCCTCCCACCAGGGCCGGAACAGAGTGTTACCTTCCCACCTATCCCTTCCGTCCCTCTATCCTTCACTCCCTCCCTTCCATCCCTCCCACCAGGGCCAGAACAGAGTGTTACCTTCCCACCTATCCCTTCCATCCCTCTATCCTTCACTCCCTCCCTTCCATCCCTCCCACCCTCTCTCCAGGGCCGTAACAGAGTGTTACCTTCCCACCTATCCCTTCCGTCCCTCTATCCTTCACTCCCTCCCTTCCATCCCTCCCTCCCTCCCACCAGGGCCGGAACAGAGTGTTACCTTCCCACCTATCCCTTCCGTCCCTCTATCCTTCACTCCCTCCCTTCCATCCCTCCCTCCCTCCCACCAGGGCCAGAACAGAGAGTTACCTTCCACCTATCCCTTCCGTCCCTCTATCCTTCACTCCCTCCCTTCCATCCCTCCCTCCCACCCACCAGGGCCGGAACAGAGTGTTACCTTCCCACCTATCCCTTCCGTCCCTCTATCCTTCACTCCCTCCCTTCCATACCTCCCTCCCTCCCACCAGGGCCGGAACAGAGTGTTACCTTCCCACCTATCCCTTCCGTCCCTCTATCCTTCACTCCCTCTCTTCCATACCTCCCTCCCTCCCACCAGGGCCGGAACAGAGTGTTACCTTCCCACCTATCCCTTCCGTCCCTCTATCCTTTACTCCCTCTCTTCCATCCCTCCCTCTCTCCCACCAGGGCTGGAACAGAGTGTTACATTCCCACCTATCCCTTCCGTCCCTCTATCCTTCACTCCCTCCCTTCCATCCCTCCCTCCCTCCCACCAGGGCCGGAACAGAGTGTTACCTTACCACCTATCCCTTCCGTCCCTCTATCCTTCACTCCCTCCCTTCCATCCCTCCCTCCCTCCCACCAGGGCCGGAACAGAGTGTTACCTTCCCACCTATCCCTTCCGTCCCTCTATCCTTCACTCCCTCCCTTCCATCCCTCCCCCCCTCCCACCAGGGCCAGAACAGAGTGTTACTTTCCCACCTATCCCTTCCATCCCTTTATCCTTCACTCCCTCCCTTCCATCCCTCCCACCAGGGCCAGAACAGAGTGTTACCTTCCCACCTATCCCTTCCGTCCCTCTATCCTTCACTCCCTCCCTTCCATCCCTCCCTCCCTCCCTCCAGGGCCGGAACAGAGTGTTACGTTCCCACCTATCCCTTCCGTCCCTCTATCCTTCACTCCCTCCCTTCCATCCCTCCCTCCCTCCCACCAGGGCCGGAACAGAGTGTTACCTTCCCACCTATCCCTTCCGTCCGTCTATCCTTCACTCCCTCCCTTCCATCCCTCCCTCCCTCCCACCAGGGCCGGAACAGAGTGTTACCTTCCCACCTATCCCTTCCGTCCCTCTATCCTTCACTCCCTCCCTTCCATCCCTCCCTCCCTCCCACCAGGGCCGGAACAGAGTGTTACCTTCCCACCTATCCCTTCCGTCCCTCTATCCTTCACTTCCTCCCTTCCATCCCTCCCTCCCTCCCACCAGGGCTGGAACAGAGTGTTACCTTCCCACCTATCCCTTACGTCCCTCTATCCTTCACTCCCTCCCTTCCATCCCTCCCTCCCTCCCACCAGGGCCGGAACAGAGTGTTACCTTCCCACCTATCCCTTCCGTCCCTCTATCCTTCACTTTCTCGCTTCCATCCCTCCCTCCCTCCCACCAGGGCCGGAACAGAGTGTTACCTTCCCACCTATCCCTTCCGTCCCTCTATCCTTCACTCCCTCCCTTCCATCCCTCCCTCCCTCCCACCAGGGCCGGAACAGAGTGTTACCTTCCCACCTGTCCCTTCTGTCCCTCTATCCTTCACTCCCTCCCTTCCATCCCTCCCTCCCTCCCACCAGGGCCAGAACAGAGTGTTACCTTCCCACCTATCCCTTCCGTCCCTCTATCCTTCCCTCCCTCCCTTCCATCCCTCCCTCCCTCCCACCAGGGCGGGATCAGAGTGTTACCTTCCCACTTATACCTTCCGTCCCTCTATCCTTCACTCCCTCCCTTCCATCCCTCCCTCCCTCCCACCAGGGCCGGAACAGAGTGTTACCTTCCCACCTATCCCTTCCGTCCCTCTATCCTTCACTCCCTCCCTTCCATCCCTCCCTCCCTCCCACCAGGGCCGGAACAGAGTGTTACTTTCCCACCTATCCCTTCCGTCCCTCTATCCTTCACTCCCTCTCTTCCATCCCTCCCACCAGGGCCAGAACAGAGTGTTACCTTCCCACCTATCCCTTCCGTCCCTCTATCCTTCACTCCCTCCCTTCCATCCCTCCCTCCCTCCCTCCAGGGCCGGAACAGAGTGTTACGTTCCCACCTATCCCTTCCGTCCCTCTATCCTTCACTCCCTCCCTTCCATCCCTCCCTCCCTCCCACCAGGGCCGGAACAGAGTGTTACCTTCCCACCTATCCCTTCCGTCCGTCTATCCTTCACTCCCTCCCTTCCATCCCTCCCTCCCTCCCACCAGGGCCGGAACAGAGTGTTACCTTCCCACCTATCCCTTCCGTCCCTCTATCCTTCACTCCCTCCCTTCCATCCCTCCCTCCCTCCCACCAGGGCCGGAACAGAGTGTTACCTTCCCACCTATCCCTTCCGTCCCTCTATCCTTCACTTCCTCCCTTCCATCCCTCCCTCCCTCCCACCAGGGCCGGAACAGAGTGTTACCTTCCCACCTATCCCTTACGTCCCTCTATCCTTCACTCCCTCCCTTCCATCCCTCCCTCCCTCCCACCAGGGCCGGAACAGAGTGTTACCTTCCCACCTATCCCATCCGTCCCTCTATCCTTCACTTTCTCGCTTCCATCCCTCCCTCCCTCCCACCAGGGCCGGAACAGAGTGTTACCTTCCCACCTATCCCTTCCGTCCCTCTATCCTTCACTCCCTCCCTTCCATCCCTCCCTCCCTCCCACCAGGGCCGGAACAGAGTGTTACCTTCCCACCTGTCCCTTCTGTCCCTCTATCCTTCACTCCCTCCCTTCCATCCCTCCCTCCCTCCCTCCCTCCCACCAGGGCCAGAACAGAGTGTTACCTTCCCACCTATCCCTTCCGTCCCTCTATCCTTCACTCCCTCCCTTCCGTCCCTCCCACCAGGGCCAGAACAGAGTGTTACCTTCCCACCTATCCCTTCCATCCCTCTATCCTTCACTCCCTCCCTTCCATCCCTCCCACCCTCCCTCCAGGGCCGTAACAGAGTGTTACCTTCCCACCTATCCCTTCCGTCCCTCTATCCTTCACTCCCTCCCTTCCATCCCTCCCTCCCTCCCACCAGGGCCGGAACAGAGTGTTACCTTCCCACCTATCCCTTCCGTCCCTCTATCCTTCACTCCCTCCCTTCCATCCCTCCCACCAGGGCCAGAACAGAGTGTTACCTTCCCACCTATCCCTTCCATCCCTCTATCCTTCACTCCCTCCCTTCCATCCCTCCCACCCTCTCTCCAGGGCCGTAACAGAGTGTTACCTTCCCACCTATCCCTTCCGTCCCTCTATCCTTCACTCCCTCCCTTCCATCCCTCCCTCCCTCCCACCAGGGCCGGAACAGAGTGTTACCTTCCCACCTATCCCTTCCGTCCCTCTATCCTTCACTCCCTCCCTTCCATCCCTCCCTCCCTCCCACCAGGGCCGGAACAGAGAGTTACCTTCCACCTATCCCTTCCGTCCCTCTATCCTTCACTCCCTCCCTTCCATCCCTCCCTCCCACCCACCAGGGCCGGAACAGAGTGTTACCTTCCCACCTATCCCTTCCGTCCCTCTATCCTTCACTCCCTCCCTTCCATACCTCCCTCCCTCCCACCAGGGCCGGAACAGAGTGTTACCTTCCCACCTATCCCTTCCGTCCCTCTATCCTTCACTCCCTCTCTTCCATACCTCCCTCCCTCCCACCAGGGCCGGAACAGAGTGTTACCTTCCCACCTATCCCTTCCGTCCCTCTATCCTTTACTCCCTCTCTTCCATCCCTCCCTCTCTCCCACCAGGGCCGGAACAGAGTGTTACATTCCCACCTATCCCTTCCGTCCCTCTATCCTTCACTCCCTCCCTTCCATCCCTCCCTCCCTCCCACCAGGGCCGGAACAGAGTGTTACCTTACCACCTATCCCTTCCGTCCCTCTATCCTTCACTCCCTCCCTTCCATCCCTCCCTCCCTCCCACCAGGGCCGGAACAGAGTGTTACCTTCCCACCTATCCCTTCCGTCCCTCTATCCTTCACTCCCTCCCTTCCATCCCTCCCCCCCTCCCACCAGGGCCAGAACAGAGTGTTACTTTCCCACCTATCCCTTCCATCCCTTTATCCTTCACTCCCTCCCTTCCATCCCTCCCACCAGGGCCAGAACAGAGTGTTACCTTCCCACCTATCCCTTCCGTCCCTCTATCCTTCACTCCCTCCCTTCCATCCCTCCCTCCCTCCCTCCAGGGCCGGAACAGAGTGTTACGTTCCCACCTATCCCTTCCGTCCCTCTATCCTTCACTCCCTCCCTTCCATCCCTCCCTCCCTCCCACCAGGGCCGGAACAGAGTGTTACCTTCCCACCTATCCCTTCCGTCCGTCTATCCTTCACTCCCTCCCTTCCATCCCTCCCTCCCTCCCACCAGGGCCGGAACAGAGTGTTACCTTCCCACCTATCCCTTCCGTCCCTCTATCCTTCACTCCCTCCCTTCCATCCCTCCCTCCCTCCCACCAGGGCCGGAACAGAGTGTTACCTTCCCACCTATCCCTTCCGTCCCTCTATCCTTCACTTCCTCCCTTCCATCCCTCCCTCCCTCCCACCAGGGCTGGAACAGAGTGTTACCTTCCCACCTATCCCTTACGTCCCTCTATCCTTCACTCCCTCCCTTCCATCCCTCCCTCCCTCCCACCAGGGCCGGAACAGAGTGTTACCTTCCCACCTATCCCTTCCGTCCCTCTATCCTTCACTTTCTCGCTTCCATCCCTCCCTCCCTCCCACCAGGGCCGGAACAGAGTGTTACCTTCCCACCTATCCCTTCCGTCCCTCTATCCTTCACTCCCTCCCTTCCATCCCTCCCTCCCTCCCACCAGGGCCGGAACAGAGTGTTACCTTCCCACCTGTCCCTTCTGTCCCTCTATCCTTCACTCCCTCCCTTCCATCCCTCCCTCCCTCCCACCAGGGCCAGAACAGAGTGTTACCTTCCCACCTATCCCTTCCGTCCCTCTATCCTTCCCTCCCTCCCTTCCATCCCTCCCTCCCTCCCACCAGGGCGGGATCAGAGTGTTACCTTCCCACTTATACCTTCCGTCCCTCTATCCTTCACTCCCTCCCTTCCATCCCTCCCTCCCTCCCACCAGGGCCGGAACAGAGTGTTACCTTCCCACCTATCCCTTCCGTCCCTCTATCCTTCACTCCCTCCCTTCCATCCCTCCCTCCCTCCCACCAGGGCCGGAACAGAGTGTTACTTTCCCACCTATCCCTTCCGTCCCTCTATCCTTCACTCCCTCTCTTCCATCCCTCCCACCAGGGCCAGAACAGAGTGTTACCTTCCCACCTATCCCTTCCGTCCCTCTATCCTTCACTCCCTCCCTTCCATCCCTCCCTCCCTCCCTCCAGGGCCGGAACAGAGTGTTACGTTCCCACCTATCCCTTCCGTCCCTCTATCCTTCACTCCCTCCCTTCCATCCCTCCCTCCCTCCCACCAGGGCCGGAACAGAGTGTTACCTTCCCACCTATCCCTTCCGTCCGTCTATCCTTCACTCCCTCCCTTCCATCCCTCCCTCCCTCCCACCAGGGCCGGAACAGAGTGTTACCTTCCCACCTATCCCTTCCGTCCCTCTATCCTTCACTCCCTCCCTTCCATCCCTCCCTCCCTCCCACCAGGGCCGGAACAGAGTGTTACCTTCCCACCTATCCCTTCCGTCCCTCTATCCTTCACTTCCTCCCTTCCATCCCTCCCTCCCTCCCACCAGGGCCGGAACAGAGTGTTACCTTCCCACCTATCCCTTACGTCCCTCTATCCTTCACTCCCTCCCTTCCATCCCTCCCTCCCTCCCACCAGGGCCGGAACAGAGTGTTACCTTCCCACCTATCCCTTCCGTCCCTCTATCCTTCACTTTCTCGCTTCCATCCCTCCCTCCCTCCCACCAGGGCCGGAACAGAGTGTTACCTTCCCACCTATCCCTTCCGTCCCTCTATCCTTCACTCCCTCCCTTCCATCCCTCCCTCCCTCCCACCAGGGCCGGAACAGAGTGTTACCTTCCCACCTGTCCCTTCTGTCCCTCTATCCTTCACTCCCTCCCTTCCATCCCTCCCTCCCTCCCTCCCTCCCACCAGGGCCAGAACAGAGTGTTACCTTCCCACATATCCCTTCCGTCCCTCTATCCTTCACTCCCTCCCTTCCGTCCCTCCCACCAGGGCCAGAACAGAGTGTTACCTTCCCACCTATCCCTTCCGTCCCTCTATCCTTCACTCCCTCCCTTCCATCCCTCCCTCCCTCCAGGGCAGGAACAGAGTGTTACCTTCCCACCTATCCCTTCCGTCCCTCTATCCTTCACTCCCTCCCTTCCATCCCTCCCTCCCTCCCACCAGGGCTGGAACAGAGTGTTACCTTCCCACCTATCCCTTCTGTCCCTCTATCCTTCACTCCCTCCCTTCCATCCCTCCCTCCCAACAGGGCCAGAACAGAGTGGGAGGGAGGGAGGGATGGAAGGGAGGGAGTGAAGGATAGAGGGACGGAAGGGATAGGTGGGAAGGTAACACTCTGTTCCGGCCCTGGTGGGAGGGAGGGAGGGATGGAAGGGAGGGAGTGAAGGATAGAGGGACGGAAGGGATAGGTGGGAAGGTAACACTCTGTCCTGGCCCTGGAGGGAGGGATGGAAGGGAGGGAGTGATGGATAGAGGGACGGAAGGGATAGGTGGGAAGGTAACACTCTGTTCTGGCCCTGGTGGGAGGGATGGAAGGGAGGGAGTGAAGGATAGAGGGACGGAAGGGATAGGTGGGAAGGTAACACTCTGTTCCAGCCCTGGTGGGAGGGAGGGAGGGATGGAAGGGAGGGAGTGAAGGATAGAGGGACGGAAGGGATAGGCGGGAAGGTAACACTCTGTTCCGGCCCTGGTGGGAGGGAGGGAGTAAAGGATAGAGGGACGGAAGGGATAGGTGGGAAGGTAACACTCTGTTCCGGCCCTGGTGGGAAGGAGGGATGGAAAGGAGGGAGTGAAGGATAGAGGGACGGAAGGGATAGGTGGGAAGGTAACACTCTGTTCTGGCCCTGGTGGGAGGGAGGGATGGAAGGGAGGGAGTTAAGGATAGAGGGACGGAAGGGATGGGTGGGAAGGTAACACTCTGTTCCGGCCCTGGTGGGAGGGAGGGAAGGATGGAAGGGAGGGAGTGAAGGATAGAGGGACGGAAGGGATAGGTGGGAAGGTAACACTCTGTTCCTGCCCTGGAGGGAGGGAGGGATGGAAGGGAGGGAGTGAAGGATAGAGGGACGGAAGGGATAGGTGGGAAGGTAACACTCTGTTCTGGCCCTGGTGGGTGGGAGGGAGGGATGGAAAGGAGGGAGTGAAGGATAGAGGGACGGAAGGGATAGGTGGGAAGGTAACACTCTATTCCGGCCCTGGTGGGAGGGAGGGATGGAAGGGAGGGAGTGAAGGATAGAGGGACGGAAGGGATAGGTGGGAAGGTAACACTCTATTCCGGCCCTGGTGGGAGGGAGGGATGGAAGGGAGGGAGTGAAGGATAGAGGGACGGAAGGGATAGGTGGGAAGGTAACACTCTGTTCCAGCCCTGGTGGGAGGGAGGGAGGGATGGAAGGGAGGGAGTGAAGGATAGAGGGACGGAAGGGATAGGTGGGAAGGTAACACTCTGTTCCTGCCCTGGAGGGAGGGAGGGATGGAAGGGAGGGAGTGAAGGATAGAGGGACGGAAGGGATAGGTGGGAAGGTAACACTCTGTTCTGGCCCTGGTGGGAGGGACGGAAGGGAGGGAGTGAAGGATAGAGGGACGGAAGGGATATGTGGGAAGGTAACACTCTGTTCTGGCCCTGGTGGGAGGGAGGGAGGGAGGGAGGGATGGAAGGGAGGGAGTGAAGGATAGAGGGACAGAAGGGACAGGTGGGAAGGTAACACTCTGTTCCGGCCCTGGTGGGAGGGAGGGAGGGATGGAAGGGAGGGAGTGAAGGATAGAGGGACGGAAGGGATAGGTGGGAAGGTAACACTCTGTTCCGGCCCTGGTGGGAGGGAGGGAGGGATGGAAGCGAGAAAGTGAAGGATAGAGGGACGGAAGGGATAGGTGGGAAGGTAACACTCTGTTCCGGCCAGAGTGTTACCTTCCCACCTATCCCTTCCGCCCCTCTATCCTTCACTCCCTCCCTTCCATCCCTCCCTCCCTCCCACCAGGGCCGGAACAGAGTGTTACCTTCCCACCTATCCCTTCCGTCCGTCTATCCTTCACTCCCTCCCTTCCATCCCTCCCTCCCTCCCACCAGGGCCGGAACAGAGTGTTACCTTATGTAGGAGAGTAGGGTCTGCTATCCTATGGTCACCCCAAATTTTTGCTTTTTGCTTCACTGGTTTCTGACTGAATGTGGCTGTGGGCCTGCTAATCAGACCCACAGCCTGCTGTTCTCTCTCTAAATTACTGCCAATGCACTCTAGGTGCATTACGAATTGGAACTGGTTCACCTTATGAGCCCCTGTAATAGTGCCCCCTAGGTGCCCAGGGCATAGGTGTATCCAAGGCCTACCAGGGGCTGCAGCACGTATTGTGCCACCCCTGGCCTGGCCTCCATAATTGACACAACTGGCTGATCACTCAGCTGGGGTAAGTCGGTGTAACCACCTCTTACTTAGGTACAGTATGCCTGTGCCTAACCCTAAACTGGACACATACGTTCCTATCAGCCACTCCTATGGAAGGCCTCATCAATCCTGGAGGCAGAGTGCTTGGAAATATGTGAGATGGTGCTCTAGCATGAGCTGAGCCTATCTGCAGCGGTCGGGAACAACTCCCTAAGCTGTTCCGGGATATTGCCATACCATATACTCTTAAGTGCATTATAATCCTCGCGGTTAAATGCTATCTTTGGTTTGGCTTTATCAAAACATGTCGAGTAAGGTGTCATACGAATTGGAATACTATCCCCTCGCCAATTCTGGCGACGGGGATAGCATTCCACCCTTCTAGAGGGACACGACATGTGTGTAGCCTTAACCCCGGTTAAAGTTAAACAGAGCCTCAGCTTCACAAAATGGACGCTGCCACCACAGACACAAGTCTGGCCTCCTGCTGCTGACCGAAACTCGGCAGATGGTGGCCTGGACAAAGGGTTTCCTGCCTTGGGAGGTGCGAGCACCACCCCAGACAGGATTTTGTGTATTGGGTAGGACAGGGCTGAATAGAATCAGACATGCCCGGGGCACACAAGGTGTCCCCGTGCATAGGCCAGCCCAAACCGGTTCTGGGGCCTTCCAGCCCCAGTCCTGGCGCGGAGCTGGACAAAGGAAAGGGGGTGTAACCGCCCCCCTTCCTGGTTCCTCCCAGAGGAGGGACCTAGTAGGTGATCCACCCCCTAGATTGGAATAAGAGGGGGAGCAGTGCCATTGCACAGCAGATCATCCCGAAATCAACTTAAAACTAAGAAGAAGACTGGACTTCGACATTCTGCTGCACAGAAGACTGAAGAAGAATCTCCCTTGTGGCCAAGGAGTGACCACCCTGTGAACACAGGTACCAACCAGCAACTCGACGTCTGCTTTGCCGCCGCCTCCCGCCGGAGACCGAGCCCAGAGCCCGACAAGAACCAGACTCCCAGACCTCTCAGAGCCCGATCCACAGTCCCTGCGAAGAAGGGACCCGTGGAGGCACCGAGTGACGTGGGACCGGACCTCTTGAAAGACACTCGAAAAGCTGACTGCGCAGCTTCTGAGGCATCCTCGACGTTGTGCTTTGGGGATTGAGAACCCCCACCACCGAGCAGCCCTTGCACCGAAGATCAGCCCCCCAGCATCTCCACGATCTGCGTGGGGCCCTTTTGCACTGTGCCACTCGACGCGCCATCCCGGCCACTAGCCACGCGGCCAGCGGCCATCTTGGCGACGAACCCGAAGATTTAAACAGCAGGTCTGGTTGCTCCAGACCTACCCAAGCTCCTGTGAAAAGGAGCACCCGCTCTGACCTTGCTGGTCCGAGTGAACAGCATCTTTCGACTTCTGCGTGGCTTGCATTTGCCAAGGCCTGTTTGCTCCGATCAGGTCGCCGACACCGCCAACAGCGAGAAGCCTACGTGGGACAGCTCGTGACCAACTCCTGGACGTCCTCGACCCCGGGTATCCACGTGGCTGCAGAAAGAAGCTACCCGACAACGCCTGTTTGCACCCGACATCGCCTGGTTCCAATCTGGTTCCACGGTAGTCACTGGCTAGTGACTTTGAACACTGTCCCCTCTGCTTTCAGGTCTTCAACTCTTCCGATCCACCCTTGGATCCACCGGAACTCTTCTCATCGAGCCGCCTGCAGCATCTTCAGCTCCAAGCACCATCGACCAGCGTGACGAAACCCGACACATCTTCGACCCTGTGCACCCGCTTCCTGTGGGTGAGGTAACTCAGCTCCGCCAGTGCTCCTGCACTGGTACACATCCCAAGGGCCTGTGTTTTAAGTTTCAGCTCCGTAGGTCACTCGGAAGGTTCCTAACTTTCTAACTTTGTGCTTTTTACGCACCATAGACTTTGTATTGAGAAGTGCGTGCACTTTGAACACTGCACCCGAGTCCCGTGGGCCTTTCCCGACTTAGTTAACTCCAGTCTCGAATAGCTCCAGCGATTCCCAAGGCCCTAGGCCTCTTCACTTTCCTTTAGGTATCTCTTATACCACTTATTTAGTATATGGTTTAGGTGGCCCCTAGGGCTCATCCATATTGTGCAACTTTTGTGTATTTTAAACTGTCTTGTGATTTTACGCTTGTGCTTCTGTGCTCATAAAGAGTCCAGGGGATTTTAATAGTTAATAAATCAATATATATTTTCAATATATATCTGTGTGGTGTCCCTTTCATTTGGTATTCAAGGGGGTTGTGTATGGTATAACAGCTGGCTTCACATGCCTTTCAGAGTTTAGCCTAAGACTGCTTTGTCCACGTTACCACTAGGATAACTGGTCTACAAGGTTGAATTACAACCATCATCATAAGGGTTGCTTGGCATGGTACAAAGTGATCACTAGAATTAGTGAGCATTATATACCAGGCCAACTTCTCACATTGGTGAGCAGCGGATTGGGATCTGAGCTTGCTGTTGTTTTACCATTACAATCTTTGAGATTATCATCTGAAAGATCACACAGGTACCTGCTAGGTACATATAAAACAAGACTAGTATACTTAAGTTCTACTGAACTTAGTTGTTGTAGAGCAAAGGGAGTAGCACACCCTAGCTACAACTACTAGATAGGTTTAGTAGGTAAACACCAGTGTAGGTAGATTGCAACACATCCACCCACACTAGAGCAATGTCTGGAACAGAGGGGTCCAGTGGACTTACTCCTGTTGAGAGTGACCCTCCAAGGGCACCATCCCAGTTTGCTATTTTTCCTTTTAAGGAACTAAGACAGCTTTGTGTCTTAAGGGGTCTGAAGACAGGGCCTTCCCCTACTGCAGACCACCTAAGAGAGCTTTTGGATCAGTCTGAAGCTCTAAAGACCTCTAAAGCAAACCCCACAGGGAATGCTGAAGGAGGCCATCCTTCAGAGGATGACACTGTAGACACCCCTGCCCCTATCATCCTAGAAGATGAGGAAGCCTCCACCACTGGAGCTCCTCAAGTAGATGTAGAGGAAGAAGAAGAAGAGGAGGAGGAGGTGGAGAGCAGTGAGTCAGATGATGACAGAGATAGTCAGGTGCTGGTCAGTAGACTGAACCAGGCTAACTTAAGTCAACTTGGGAATGAATCAGGTAACAACCCATTCAGACCCTCAGGTGGACTTAACCAGAGCCATAGGAGGAGGAGGCATCACTCAGGTGAATCCAATACCTCCCATGTCTCTAGAGGCTCTCATGGTCACTCCAGAAAGGAGATGACTAGCCCTCAGAGAAGGGAACATGAGGCCAAGATGAGAGAGGCTGAGCTTAGGATCCAGAGGCAAGAATTAGAGGTTGCCCTGGCTAAGGAGAAACTTGCTAGAGCAAGACAGCCTAGAGAGAGTGGGGTAATAGAACCCACTGGTGGCAGCAATATCCACAAGGATAAAGACAGGTCTTTTGATAATAGAAACCTGAGTAAGATTGTGCCCCCCTACAAAGCTGGGGATGACATCCATAAATGGATTACTGCAATGGAGAGAGCCTGCAGAGTACAGCAGATCCCTCAGGAGCAGTGGGCAGCAATCTTGTGGCTCTCCTTTGAAGGTAGAGGCCGAGACAGACTCCTCACAGTTAGTGATGGGGATTCTAGAAACTACCTGGTCCTGAAGAGTGCTCTGATTGATGGGTTAGGCTTAACCACTGAACAGTACAGGTTAATGTTCAGAGATACCCAGAAGACACAGACTCAGGACTGGTCTGAATTTGTTGAGTGTGCCACTAAGGCTCTGGAGGGATGGTTGCTGGGAAGCAAGGTTACAGACTATGAAGGATTGTACAATTTGCTGATGAGAGAACAAATTTTAAATAATTGTCAGAACCAGCAGTTGCATCAACATTTGGTTGACTCAGATTTGACCTCTCCCCAAGAATTGGGAAAGAGGGCAGATAAATGGGTAAGAACCAGAGTTAAGCAAAAGAACCAGAACCAGAACCAGGGTGGTGACCAGAAGAAAACAGACCAGAAGGGTGGGGAGCAGAAAGCTAAAGACCAGAAGTCTTCAACAGGGCCCCAAACTGAGACAGAGGGTGGGTCCCAAACTTCCAAGAAGAAGAAGAAAGAAGTTCAGAAGAAACCCTGGTGTAAAACTTGTAAGAACACCTCTCACTGGACAAGTGAGTGTAAAAAGGGTGGAGCCCCCAGCACTGCAGCCCCTAAGGCACCTGCACCCACTAGTACAGTTAGCAGTGCTGGTCCTCAAGCCAAGGGTTTAGTGGGAATCACTTTGGGAACTGAAGGAGATTCTGACCTAGTCAGAACCCTTACACAGGCTGTTCTGGTTTGTGAAGGGGACATAGATTTGACCCCTGACGTAAGTCCCAGTAACCTGGGCAAATACAGACAGACACCTTTGATTAACAACAAAGTGGCTCAAGCTTACAGGGACACATGTGCCAGTGTCACTATGGTGACACCTAACTTTGTGGACCCTGGACAATACATGCCAGGCGATGATTACCTGGTGACCAATGCCAGCAATGTCACTACTACACATAGTGTGGCACTTGTTAACTTTTCCTGGGGAGGGGTA
Source organism: Lissotriton vulgaris (assembly GCF_964263255.1). Classification (NCBI taxonomy): domain Eukaryota; kingdom Metazoa; phylum Chordata; class Amphibia; order Caudata; family Salamandridae; genus Lissotriton; species Lissotriton vulgaris. The sequence goes on from NW_028255268.1 coordinate 48,084, forward strand.
ACTGGCCTAAAGAAAGTTGTGGTTAGTGCTGATCTCCCAGTAGAATGTTTGTTGGGCAATGACCTGGAGAACTCTCTATGGTCAGAAGTTGAGTACAGGACTCATGCAGAGATGTTAGGGATATCATCACATGTCCTTGCTGTGACCAGGTCACAGGCCAAAAAGTGCCTCTCTGAACCTCAGGTCTTGGATCCTGGAACAATGGACCAAGTACCTCCCAAGAAGAAGAACAGGAGGGTTAAGGCTGCGCCTTCCCAACTGCCTACAAGTGAGGATCAGGCTTCACAGGAAACTGATCTTGAGACCCCTGAAGGAACTGTCCCTGAAGAACTTGAACCTGATCAGGTTGAGTTTCTGGGGACAGGGGGACCTTCTAGGGCAGACTTGGGGCAGGCTCAGTTAACCTGTCCTTCTCTTGAACCCCTCAGACAGCAGGCTGCTGCTGAGGCTGCTGGGAATGCTCAAGGTGCCCATAAAGTATATTGGGACGATGGACTCCTTTATTCAGAGGCTAGAGACCCCAAGCCTGGTGCTACCAGGAGGTTGGTTATACCTCTGCAATTTAGGGGCTTCCTACTCACCTTGGCTCATGATATTCCTTTAGCAGGACACCTAGGCCAGAACAAGACTTGGGACAGGCTTGTCCCTCACTTTCACTGGCCTCACATGTCTGAAGACACCAAGGAGTTTTGTCGCTCCTGTGAAACCTGCCAAGCCAGTGGTAAAGCAGGTGGAACAACAAAGGCCCCCCTGATCCCACTACCGGTGGTGGGGGTTCCCTTTGAAAGAGTGGGGATTGATATTGTTGGACCAATGGATCCCCCTACAGCATCTGGGCACAGATTCATACTGGTGGTAGTGGATCATGCCACCAGGTACCCAGAGGCAATTCCCCTTAGGACCACAACAGCTCCTGTTGTGGCCAGGGCCTTACTTGGAGTTTTCTCCAGAGTGGGGTTTCCTAAGGAGGTAATATCAGATAGAGGTACCAACTTCATGTCTGGATATTTGACAGCTATGTGGAAGGAATGTGGTGTAAACTACAAGTTCACCACTCCTTATCACCCACAATGCAATGGGCTTGTTGAGAGATTTAACAAGACCCTAAAGGGCATGATTAAAGGATTACCTGAAAAGCTCAGGCGAAGATGGGACATCCTTCTGCCCTGCCTTTTGTTCGCTTACAGAGAGGTCCCTCAAAAGGGGGTTGGCTTCAGCCCCTTTGAATTGTTGTTTGGGCACCCTGTAAGAGGACCCCTGTGTCTTGTGAAGGAAGGATGGGAGTTACCTCTCAAAAAGCCTAAACAGGACATAGTGGACTATGTACTTGGTCTCCGCTCCAGGATGGCAGAGTACATGGAAAAGGCATCCAAAAACCTTGAGGCTAGCCAAGAATTACAAAAAGCTTGGCATGACCAAAAGGCTGTCCTTGTTGAGTTTCAGCCTGGACAGAAGGTATGGGTGTTGGAGCCAGTGGCCCCAGCAGCACTCCACGACAAATGGTCTGGACCCCATACAATTCTGGAAAAGAAGGGAGAGGTTACCTACTTGGTGGACCTAGGAACTCCCAGGAGCCCCCACAGGGTGCTCCATGTGAACAGATTGAAGGCATATGTCAGCAGGGCAGACATGGGCTTGCTCATGGCTACAGATGAGGGACAGGAGGAAGAGAGTGACCCTCTCCCAGACCTGCTCACTCAGAACCCTGAGGATGGCTCAGTTGATGGTGTGGCCTTAGGTGGCAGCCTCACTGAACATCAGCAACATGACTGCAGACAAGTTCTACAGGCATACAGGCATATGTTCTCATTGACACCCAGTCAGACTAACTGGTGTACACATGTGGTGGACACTGGTGACAGTCTTCCTGTAAAGAGCAAGATTTACAGGCAACCTGACCACGTCAGGGACTGTATAAAGACTGAGGTGCAAAAGATGCTGGAATTAGGTGTCATTGAGCCTTCAGAGAGCCCCTGGGCTAGCCCAGTGGTTCTGGTCCCCAAACCTCACACCAAAGATGGCAAGAGAGAGATGAGGTTCTGTGTGGATTACAGAGGACTCAATGCTGTCACCAGGACAGATGCACACCCTATTCCAAGGGCAGATGAGCTCATTGACAAGTTGGCTTCTGCCAAATATTTGAGCACATTTGACTTAACAGCTGGCTACTGGCAAATCAGGTTAGCTGAGGAGTCTAAAGCCAAGACAGCATTTTCTACCCCTAGTGGGCATTATCAGTTTGTGGTGATGCCCTTTGGTTTGAAAAATGCACCTGCCACCTTCCAAAGGTTGGTGAACCAAGTCCTCACTGGGTTGGATGACTTTTGTGCAGCTTATCTGGACGATATTGCTGTCTTTAGCTCCACCTGGGAGGATCACCTGATCCACCTGAAGGAAGTGCTTGAGGCTCTGCAGAAGGCAGGCCTCACTATCAAGGCAACAAAGTGCCAGATAGGGCAGAGCAAGGTTGTATACCTGGGCCACCTTGTAGGTGGAGGCCAAGTTCAACCACTGGAGAGTAAGATCCAGACCATCAAGGACTGGTCCCCTCCAACTACCCAGACTCAGGTCAGAGCTTTCTTGGGCCTGACTGGGTACTACAGGAAGTTTGTTAAGAACTATGGGTCCATTGTGACTCCTCTTAATGATCTGACATCCAAGAAGATGCCCAAAAAGGTTCAGTGGACAGAAATCTGTCAAAAGGCATTTGATGACCTGAAGAAGGCCATGTGCTCTGCACCTATCCTGAAGAGTCCTGACTACTCAAGAGAGTTCATTGTCCAAACAGATGCTTCTGAGTTGGGAGTGGGAGCAGTGCTTTCACAGCTTAATGTAGATGGCCAGGACCAGCCCATTGCTTTCATTAGCAGAAGGCTGACCCCCAGAGAGAAACGTTGGTCAGCTATAGAGAGGGAGGCCTTTGCTGTGGTGTGGGCCCTGAAGAAGTTGAGACCATACTTATTTGGCACTCACTTCAAGATTCAGACCGACCATAAGCCCCTCCTATGGCTTAATCAGATGAAGGGTGAAAACCCCAAACTACTCAGGTGGTCCATTTCCCTACAGGGGATGGACTTTACAGTGGAGCACCGCCCAGGGACTGACCATGGCAACGCAGATGGTCTCTCCAGGTACTTCCACTTAGAACATGAAGACACAACTGGTCAAGGTTAGTCTAATGTCCCTGCGTTTGGGGGGGGGTTATGTAGGAGAGTAGGGTCTGCTATCCTATGGTCACCCCAAATTTTTGCTTTTTGCTTCACTGGTTTCTGACTGAATGTGGCTGTGGGCCTGCTAATCAGACCCACAGCCTGCTGTTCTCTCTCTAAATTACTGCCAATGCACTCTAGGTGCATTACGAATTGGAACTGGTTCACCTTATGAGCCCCTGTAATAGTGCCCCCTAGGTGCCCAGGGCATAGGTGTATCCAAGGCCTACCAGGGGCTGCAGCACGTATTGTGCCACCCCTGGCCTGGCCTCCATAATTGACACAACTGGCTGATCACTCAGCTGGGGTAAGTCGGTGTAACCACCTCTTACTTAGGTACAGTATGCCTGTGCCTAACCCTAAACTGGACACATACGTTCCTATCAGCCACTCCTATGGAAGGCCTCATCAATCCTGGAGGCAGAGTGCTTGGAAATATGTGAGATGGTGCTCTAGCATGAGCTGAGCCTATCTGCAGCGGTCGGGAACAACTCCCTAAGCTGTTCCGGGATATTGCCATACCATATACTCTTAAGTGCATTATAATCCTCGCGGTTAAATGCTATCTTTGGTTTGGCTTTATCAAAACATGTCGAGTAAGGTGTCATACGAATTGGAATACTATCCCCTCGCCAATTCTGGCGACGGGGATAGCATTCCACCCTTCTAGAGGGACACGACATGTGTGTAGCCTTAACCCCGGTTAAAGTTAAACAGAGCCTCAGCTTCACAAAATGGACGCTGCCACCACAGACACAAGTCTGGCCTCCTGCTGCTGACCGAAACTCGGCAGATGGTGGCCTGGACAAAGGGTTTCCTGCCTTGGGAGGTGCGAGCACCACCCCAGACAGGATTTTGTGTATTGGGTAGGACAGGGCTGAATAGAATCAGACATGCCCGGGGCACACAAGGTGTCCCCGTGCATAGGCCAGCCCAAACCGGTTCTGGGGCCTTCCAGCCCCAGTCCTGGCGCGGAGCTGGACAAAGGAAAGGGGGTGTAACCGCCCCCCTTCCTGGTTCCTCCCAGAGGAGGGACCTAGTAGGTGATCCACCCCCTAGATTGGAATAAGAGGGGGAGCAGTGCCATTGCACAGCAGATCATCCCGAAATCAACTTAAAACTAAGAAGAAGACTGGACTTCGACATTCTGCTGCACAGAAGACTGAAGAAGAATCTCCCTTGTGGCCAAGGAGTGACCACCCTGTGAACACAGGTACCAACCAGCAACTCGACGTCTGCTTTGCCGCCGCCTCCCGCCGGAGACCGAGCCCAGAGCCCGACAAGAACCAGACTCCCAGACCTCTCAGAGCCCGATCCACAGTCCCTGCGAAGAAGGGACCCGTGGAGGCACCGAGTGACGTGGGACCGGACCTCTTGAAAGACACTCGAAAAGCTGACTGCGCAGCTTCTGAGGCATCCTCGACGTTGTGCTTTGGGGATTGAGAACCCCCACCACCGAGCAGCCCTTGCACCGAAGATCAGCCCCCCAGCATCTCCACGATCTGCGTGGGGCCCTTTTGCACTGTGCCACTCGACGCGCCATCCCGGCCACTAGCCACGCGGCCAGCGGCCATCTTGGCGACGAACCCGAAGATTTAAACAGCAGGTCTGGTTGCTCCAGACCTACCCAAGCTCCTGTGAAAAGGAGCACCCGCTCTGACCTTGCTGGTCCGAGTGAACAGCATCTTTCGACTTCTGCGTGGCTTGCATTTGCCAAGGCCTGTTTGCTCCGATCAGGTCGCCGACACCGCCAACAGCGAGAAGCCTACGTGGGACAGCTCGTGACCAACTCCTGGACGTCCTCGACCCCGGGTATCCACGTGGCTGCAGAAAGAAGCTACCCGACAACGCCTGTTTGCACCCGACATCGCCTGGTTCCAATCTGGTTCCACGGTAGTCACTGGCTAGTGACTTTGAACACTGTCCCCTCTGCTTTCAGGTCTTCAACTCTTCCGATCCACCCTTGGATCCACCGGAACTCTTCTCATCGAGCCGCCTGCAGCATCTTCAGCTCCAAGCACCATCGACCAGCGTGACGAAACCCGACACATCTTCGACCCTGTGCACCCGCTTCCTGTGGGTGAGGTAACTCAGCTCCGCCAGTGCTCCTGCACTGGTACACATCCCAAGGGCCTGTGTTTTAAGTTTCAGCTCCGTAGGTCACTCGGAAGGTTCCTAACTTTCTAACTTTGTGCTTTTTACGCACCATAGACTTTGTATTGAGAAGTGCGTGCACTTTGAACACTGCACCCGAGTCCCGTGGGCCTTTCCCGACTTAGTTAACTCCAGTCTCGAATAGCTCCAGCGATTCCCAAGGCCCTAGGCCTCTTCACTTTCCTTTAGGTATCTCTTATACCACTTATTTAGTATATGGTTTAGGTGGCCCCTAGGGCTCATCCATATTGTGCAACTTTTGTGTATTTTAAACTGTCTTGTGATTTTACGCTTGTGCTTCTGTGCTCATAAAGAGTCCAGGGGATTTTAATAGTTAATAAATCAATATATATTTTCAATATATATCTGTGTGGTGTCCCTTTCATTTGGTATTCAAGGGGGTTGTGTATGGTATAACAGCTGGCTTCACATGCCTTTCAGAGTTTAGCCTAAGACTGCTTTGTCCACGTTACCACTAGGATAACTGGTCTACAAGGTTGAATTACAACCATCATCATAAGGGTTGCTTGGCATGGTACAAAGTGATCACTAGAATTAGTGAGCATTATATACCAGGCCAACTTCTCACACCTTACCACCTATCCCTTCCGTCCCTCTATCCTTCAATCCCTCCCTTCCATCCCTCCCTCCCACCAGGGCCGGAACAGAGTGTTACCTTCCCACCTATCCCTTCCGTCCCTCTATCCTTCACTCCCTCCCTTCCATCCCTCCCTCCCACCAGGGCCGGAACAGAGTGTTACCTTCCCACCTATCCCTTCCGTCCCTCTATCCTTCACTCCCTCCCTTCCATAACTCCCTCCCTCCCACCAGGGCCGGAACAGAGTGTTACCTTCCCACCTATCCCTTCCGTCCCTCTATCCTTCACTCCCTCCCTTCCATCCCTCCCACCAGGGCCAGAACAGAGTGTTACCTTCCCACCTATCCCTTCCGTCCCTCTATCCATCACTCCCTCCCTTCCATCCCTCCCTCCCTCCCTCCCTCCAGGGCCGGGACAGAGTGTTACCTTCCCACCTATCCCATCCTTCACTCCCTCCCTTCCATCCCTCCCACCAGGGCCAGAACAGAGTGTTACCTTCCCACCTATCCCTTCCGTCCCTCTATCCATCACTCCCTCCCTTCCATCCCTCCCTCCCTCCCTCCAGGGCCAGGACAGAGTGTTACCTTCCCACCTATCCCTTCCGTCCCTCTATCCTTCACTCCCTCCCTTCCATCCCTCCCTCCCTCCCACCAGGGCCGGAACAGAGTGTTACCTTCCCACCTATCCCTTCCGTCCCTCTATCCTTCACTCCCTCCCTTCCATCCCTCCCTCCCTCCCACCAGGGCTGGAACAGAGTGTTACCTTCCCACCTATCCCTTCCGTCCCTCTATCCTTCACTCCCTCCCTTCCATCCCTCCCTCCCTCCCACCAGGGCCGGAACAGAGTGTTACCTTCCCACATATCCCTTCCGTCCCTCTATCCTTCACTCCCTCCCTTCCATCCCTCCCTCCCTCCCACCAGGGCCGGAACAGAGTGTTACCTTACCACCTATCCCTTCCGTCCCTCTATCCTTCAATCCCTCCCTTCCATCCCTCCTTCCCACCAGGGCCGGAACAGAGTGTTACCTTCCCACCTATCCCTTCCGTCCCTCTATCCTTCACTCCCTCCCTTCCATCCCTCCCTCCCACCAGGGCCGGAACAGAGTGTTACCTTCCCACCTATCCCTTCCGTCCCTCTATCCTGCACTCCCTCCCTTCCATCCCTCCCTCCCTCCCTCCCTCCAGGGCCGGAACAGAGTGTTACCTTCCCACCTATCCCTTCCGTCCCTCTATCCTTCACTCCCTCCCTTCCATCCCTCCCTCCCACCAGAGCCGTAACAGAGTGTTACCTTCCCACCTATCCCTTCCGTCCCTCTATCCTTCACTCCCTCCCTTCCATCCCTCCCTCCCACCAGGGCCGGAACAGAGTGTTACGTTCCCACCTATCCCTTCCGTCCCTCTATCCTTCACTCCCTCCCTTCCATTCCTCCCTCCCTTCCACCAGGGCCGGAACAGAGTGTTACCTTACCACCTATCCCTTCTGTCCCTCTATCCTTCACTCCCTCCCTTCCATCCCTCCCTCCCAACAGGGCCAGAACAGAGTGTTACCTTCCCACCTATCCCTTCCGTCCCTCTATCCTTCACTCCCTCCCTTCAATCCCTCCCTCCCTCCCACCAGGGCTGGAACAGAGTGTTACCTTCCCACCTATCCCTTCCGTCCCTCTATCCTTCACTCCCTCCCTTCCATCCCTCCCTCCCACCAGGGCCGGAACAGAGTGTTACCTTCCCACCTATCCCTTCAGTCCCTCTATCCTTCACTCCCTCCCTTCCATCCCTCCCTCCCACCAGGGCCGGAACAGAGTGTTACCTTCCCACCTATCCCTTCCGTCCCTCTATCCTTCACTCCCTCCCTTCCATCCCTCCCTCCCTCCCACCAGGGCCGGAACAGAGTGTTACCTTCCCACCTATCCCTTCCGTCCCTCTATCCTTCACTCCCTCCCTTCCATCCCTCCCTCCCTCCCACCAGGGCCGGAACAGAGTGTTACCTTCCCACCTATCCCTTCCGTCCCTCTATCCTTCACTCCCTCCCTTCCATCCCTCCCTCCCTCCCACCAGGGCCGGAACAGAGTGTTACCTTCCCACCTATCCCTTCCGTCCCTCTATCCTTCACTCCCTCCCTTCCATCCCTCCCTCCCTCCCACCAGGGCCGGAACAGATTGTTACCTTCCCACCTGTCCCTTCTGTCCCTCTATCCTTCACTCCCTCCCTTCCATCCCTCCCTCCCTCCCACCAGGGCCGGAACAGAGTGTTACCTTCCCACCTATCCCTTCCGTCCCTCTATCCTTCACTCCCTCCCTTCCATCCCTCCCTCCCTCCCACCAGGGCGGGATCAGAGTGTTACCTTCCCACTTATCCCTTCCGTCCCTCTATCCTTCACTCCCTCCCTTCCATCCCTCCTTCCCTCCCACCAGGGCCGGAACAGAGTGTTACCTTCCCACCTATCCCTTCTGTCCCTCTATCCTTCACTCCCTCCCTTCCATCCCTCCCTCCCTCCCACCAGGGCCGGAACAGAGTGTTACTTTCCCACCTATCCCTTCCGTCCCTCTATCCTTCACTCCCTCTCTTCCATCCCTCCCACCAGGGCCGGAACAGAGTGTTACCTTCCCACCTATCCCTTCCGTCCCTCTATCCTTCACTCCCTCCCTTCCATCCCTCCCTCCCTCCCTCCCACCAGGGCCGGAACAGAGTGTTACCTTCCCACCTATCCCTTCCGTCCCTCTATCCTTCACTCCCTCCCTTCCGTCCCTCCCACCAGGGCCAGAACAGAGTGTTACCTTCCCACCTATCCCTTCCGTCCCTCTATCCTTCACTCCCTCCCTTCCATCCCTCCCTCCCTCCAGGGCAGGAACAGAGTGTTACCTTCCCACCTATCCCTTCCGTCCCTCTATCCTTCACTCCCTCCCTTCCATCCCTCCCTCCCTCCCACCAGGGCTGGAACAGAGTGTTACCTTCCCACCTATCCCTTCCGTCCCTCTATCCTTCACTCCCTCCCTTCCATCCCTCCCTCCCACCAGGGCCGGAATAGAGTGTTACCTTCCCACCTATCCCTTCCGTCCCTCTATCCTTCACTCCCTCCCTTCCATCCCTCCCTCCCACCAGGGCCGGAATAGAGTGTTACCTTCCCACCTATCCCTTCCGTCCCTCTATCCTTCACTCCCTCCTTTCCATCCCTCCCTCCCACCAGGGCCAGAACAGAGTGTTACCTTCCCACCTATCCCTTCCGTCCCTCTATCCTTCACTCCCTCCCTTCCATCCCTCCCTCCCTCCAGGGCAGGAACAGAGTGTTACCTTCCCACCTATCCCTTCCGTCCCTCTATCCTTCACTCCCTCCCTTCCATCCCTCCCTCCCTCCCACCAGGGCCGGAACAGAGTGTTACCTTCCCACCCATCCCTTCCGTCCCTCTATCCTTCACTCCCTCCCTTCCATCCCTCCCTCCCACCAGGGCCGGAACAGAGTGTTACCTTCCCACCTATCCCTTCCGTCCCTCTATCCTTCACTCCCTCCTTTCCATCCCTCCTTCCCACCAGGGCCGGAACAGAGTGTTACCTTCCCACCTATCCCTTCCGTCCCTCTATCCTTTACTCCCTCCCTCCCACCAGGGCCGGAACAGAGTGTTACCTTCCCGCCTATCCCTTCCGTCCCTCTATCCTTCACTCCCTCCCTTCCATCCCTCCCTCCCTCCCACCAGGGCTGGAACAGAGTGTTACCTTCCCACCTATCCCTTCCGTCCCTCTATCTTTCACTCCCTCCCTTCCATCCCTCCCACCAGGGCCAGAACAGAGTGTTACCTTCCCACCTATCCCTTCTGTCCCTCTATCCATCACTCCCTCCCTTCCATCCCTCCCTCCAGGGCCAGGACAGAGTGTTACCTTCCCACCTATCCCTTCCGTCCCTCTATCCTTCACTCCCTCCCTTCCATCCCTCCCTCCCTCCCACCAGGGCCGGAACAGAGTGTTACCTTCCCACCTATCCCTTCCGTCCCTCTATCCTTCACTCCCTCCCTTCCATCCCTCCCTCCCTCCCACCAGGGCTGGAACAGAGTGTTACCTTCCCACCTATCCCTTCCGTCCCTCTATCCTTCACTCCCTCCCTTCCATCCCTCCCTCCCTCCCACCAGGGCCGGAACAGAGTGTTACCTTCCCACCTATCCCTTCCGTCCGTCTATCCTTCACTCCCTCCCTTCCATCCCTCCCTCCCTCCCACCAGGGCCGGAACAGAGTGTTACCTTACCACCTATCCCTTCCGTCCCTCTATCTTTCAATACCTCCCTTCCATCCCTCCCTCCCACCAGGGCCGGAACAGAGTGTTACCTTCCCACCTATCCCTTCCGTCCCTCTATCCTTCACTCCCTCCCTTCCATCCCTCCCTCCCACCAGGGCCGGAACAGAGTGTTACCTTCCCACCTATCCCTTCTGTCCCTCTATCCTTCACTACCTCCCTTCCATAACTCCCTCCCTCCCACCAGGGCCGGAACAGAGTGTTACCTTCCCACCTATCCCTTCCGTCCCTCTATCCTTCACTCCCTCCCTTCCATCCCTCCCTCCCTCCCACCAGGGCCGGAACAGAGTGTTACCTTCCCACCTATCCCTTCCGTCCCTCTATCCTTCACTCCCTCCCTTCCATCCCTCCCACCAGGGCCAGAACAGAGTGTTACCTTCCCACCTATCCCTTCCGTCCCTCTATCCATCACTCCCTCCCTTCCATCCCTCCCTCCCTCCCTCCAGGGCCGGGACAGAGTGTTACCTTCCCACCTATCCCTTCCGTCCCTCTATCCTTCACTCCCTCCCTTCCATCCCTCCCACCAGGGCCAGAACAGAGTGTTACCTTCCCACCTATCCCTTCCGTCCCTCTATCCATCACTCCCTCCCTTCCATCCCTCCCTCCCTCCCTCCAGGGCCAGGACAGAGTGTTACCTTCCCACCTATCCCTTCCGTCCCTCTATCCTTCACTCCCTCCCTTCCATCCCTCCCTCCCTCCCACCAGGGCCGGAACAGAGTGTTACCTTCCCACCTATCCCTTCCGTCCCTCTATCCTTCACTCCCTCCCTTCCATCCCTCCCTCCCTCCCTTCCATCCCTCCCTCCCTCCCACCAGGGCTGGAACAGAGTGTTACCTTCCCACCTATCCCTTCCGTCCCTCTATCCTTCACTCCCTCCCTTCCATCCCTCCCTCCCTCCCACCAGGGCCGGAACAGAGTGTTACCTTCCCACATATCCCTTCCGTCCCTCTATCCTTCACTCCCTCCCTTCCATCCCTCCCTCCCTCCCACCAGGGCCGGAACAGAGTGTTACCTTCCCACCTATCCCTTCCGTCCCTCTATCCTTCACTCCCTCTCTTCCATCCCTCCCTCCCTCCCACCAGGGCCGGAACAGAGTGTTACCTTCCCACCTATCCCTTCCGTCCCTCTATCCTTCACTCCTTCACTCCCTCCCTTCCATCCCTCCCTCCCTTCCACCAGGGCCGGAACAGAGTGTTACCTTCCCACCTATCCCTTCCGTCCCTCTATCCTTCACTCCCTCCCTTCCATCCCTCCCTCCCACCAGGGCCGGAACAGAGTGTTACCTTCCCACCTATCCCTTCCGTCCCTCTATCCTGCACTCCCTCCCTTCCATCCCTCCCTCCCTCCCTCCAGGGCCGGAACAGAGTGTTACCTTCCCACCTATCCCTTCCGTCCCTCTATCCTTCACTCCCTCCCTTCCATCCCTCCCTCCCACCAGAGCCGGAACAGAGTGTTACCTTCCCACCTATCCCTTCCGTCCCTCTATCCTTCACTCCCTCCCTTCCATCCCTCCCTCCCACCAGGGCCGGAACAGAGTGTTACGTTCCCACCTATCCCTTCCGTCCCTCTATCCTTCACTCCCTCCCTTCCATCCCTCCCTCCCTTCCACCAGGGCCGGAACAGAGTGTTACCTTAGCACCTATCCCTTCCGTCCCTCTATCCTTCACTCCCTCTCTTCCATCCCTCCCTCCCTCCCACCAGGGCCGGAACAGAGTGTTACCTTCCCCCCTATCCCTTCTGTCCCTCTATCCTTCACTCCCTCCCTTCCATCCCTCCCTCCCAACAGGGCCAGAACAGAGTGTTACCTTCCCACCTATCCCTTCCGTCCCTCTATCCTTCACTCCCTCCCTTCCATCCCTCCCTCCCTCCCACCAGGGCTGGAACAGAGTGTTACCTTCCCACCTATCCCTTCCGTCCCTCTATCCTTCACTCCCTCCCTTCCATCCCTCCCTCCCTCCCTCCCACCAGGGCCGGAACAGAGTGTTACCTTCCCACCTATCCCTTCAGTCCCTCTATCCTTCACTCCCTCCCTTCCATCCCTCCCTCCCACCAGGGCCGGAACAGAGTGTTACCTTCCCACCTATCCCTTCCGTCCCTCTATCCTTCACTCCCTCCCTTCCATCCCTCCCTCCCTCCCACCAGGGCCGGAACAGAGTGTTACCTTCCCACCTATCCCTTCCGTCCCTCTATCCTTCACTCCCTCCCTTCCATCCCTCCCTCCCTCCCACCAGGGCCGGAACAGAGTGTTACCTTCCCACCTATCCCTTCCGTCCCTCTATCCTTCACTCCCTCCCTTCCATCCCTCCCTCCCTCCCACCAGGGCCGGAACAGAGTGTTACCTTCCCACCTATCCCTTACGTCCCTCTATCCTTCACTCCCTCCCTTCCATCCCTCCCTCCCTCCCACCAGGGCCGGAACAGAGTGTTACCTTCCCACCTATCCCTTCTGTCCCTCTATCCTTCACTCCCTCCCTTCCATCCCTCCCTCCCTCCCACCAGGGCCGGAACAGAGTGTTACCTTCCCACCTATCCCTTCCGTCCCTCTATCCTTCACTCCCTCCCTTCCATCCCTCCCTCCCTCCCACCAGGGCCGGAACAGAGTGTTACCTTCCCACCTATCCCTTCCGTCCCTCTATCCTTCACTCCCTCCCTTCCATCCCTCCCTCCCTCCCACCAGGGCCGGAACAGAGTGTTACCTTCCCACCTATCCCTTCTGTCCCTCTATCCTTCACTCCCTCCCTTCCATCCCTCCCTCCCTCCCACCAGGGCCGGAACAGAGTGTTACCTTCCCACCTATCCCTTCCGTCCCTCTATCCTTCACTCCCTCCCTTCCATCCCTCCCTCCCTCCCACCAGGGCCGGAACAGAGTGTTACCTTCCCACCTATCCCTTCCGTCCCTCTATCCTTCACTCCCTCCCTTCCATCCCTCCCTCCCTCCCACCAGGGCCGGAACAGAGTGTTACCTTCCCACCTATCCCTTCCGTCCCTCTATCCTTCACTCCCTCTCTTCCATCCCTCCCTCCCTCCCACCAGGGCCGGAACAGAGTGTTACCTTCCCACCTATCCCTTCCGTCCCTCTATCCTTCACTCCCTCCCTTCCATCCCTCCCTCCCTCCCACCAGGGCCGGAACAGAGTGTTACCTTCCCACCTATCCCTTCCGTCCCTCTATCCTTCACTCCCTCCCTTCCATCCCTCCCTCCCACCAGGGCCGGAACAGAGTGTTACCTTCCCACCTATCCCTTCCGTCCCTCTATCCTTCACTCCCTCCCTTCCATCCCTCCCTCCCTCCCACCAGGGCCGGAACAGAGTGTTACCTTCCCACCTATCCCTTCCGTCCCTCTATCCTTCACTCCCTCCCTTCCATCCCTCCCTCCCTCCCACCAGGGCCGGAACAGAGTGTTACCTTCCCACCTATCCCTTCCGTCCCTCTATCCTTCACTCCCTCCCTTCCATCCCTCCCTCCCACCAGGGCCGGAACAGAGTGTTACCTTCCCACCTATCCCTTCCGTCCCTCTATCCTTCACTCCCTCCCTTCCATCCCTCCCTCCCTCCCACCAGGGCCGGAACAGAGTGTTACCTTACCACCTATCCCTTCCGTCCCTCTATCCTTCACTCCCTCCCTTCCATCCCTCCCTCCCTCCCACCAGGGCCGGAACAGAGTGTTACCTTCCCACCTATCCCTTCCGTCCCTCTATCCTTCACTCCCTCCCTTCCATCCCTCCCTCCCTCCCACCAGGGCCGGAACTGAGTGTTACCTTCCCACCTATCCCTTCCGTCCCTCTATCCTTCACTCCCTCCCTTCCATCCCTCCCACCAGGGCCAGAACAGAGTGTTACCTTCCCACCTATCCCTTCCATCCCTCTATCCTTCACTCCCTCCCTTCCATCCCTCCCTCCCTCCCTCCAGGGCCGTAACAGAGTGTTACCTTCCCACCTATCCCTTCCGTCCCTCTATCCTTCACTCCCTCCCTTCCATCCCTCCCTCCCTCCCACCAGGGCCGGAACAGAGTGTTACCTTCCCACCTATCCCTTCCGTCCCTCTATCCTTCACTCCCTCCCTTCCATCCCTCCCTCCCACCAGGGCCGGAACAGAGAGTTACCTTCCCACCTATCCCTTCCATCCCTCTATCCTTCACTCCCTCCCTTCCATCCCTCCCTCCCACCCACCAGGGCCGGAACAGAGTGTTACCTTCCCACCTATCCCTTCTGTCCCTCTATCCTTCACTCCCTCCCTTCCATACCTCCCTCCCTCCCACCAGGGCTGGAACAGAGTGTTACCTTCCCACCTATCCCTTCCGTCCCTCTATCCTTCACTCCCTCTCTTCCATCCCTCCCTCCCTCCCACCAGGGCCGGAACAGAGTGTTACCTTCCCACCTATCCCTTCCGTCCCTCTATCCTTCACTCCTTCACTCCCTCCCTTCCATCCCTCCATCCCTCCCACCAGGGCCGTAACAGAGTGTTACCTTACCACCTATCCCTTCCGTCCCTCTATCCTTCACTCCCTCCCTTCCACCCCTCCCTCCCTCCCACCAGGGCCGGAACAGAGTGTTACCTTCCCACCTATCCCTTCCGTCCCTCTATCCTTCACTCCCTCCCTTCCATCCCTCCCTCCCTCCCACCAGGGCCGGAACAGAGTGTTACCTTCCCACCTATCCCTTCCGTCCCTCTATCCTTCACTCCCTCCCTTCCATCCCTCCCACCAGGGCCAGAACAGAGTGTTACCTTCCCACTATCCCTTCCGTCCCTCTATCCTTCACTCCCTCCCTTCCATCCCTCCCTCCCTCCCACCAGGGCCGGAACAGAGTGTTACCTTCCCACCTATCCCTTCCGTCCCTCTATCCTTCACTCCCTCCCTTCCATCCCTCCCTCCCACCAGGGCCGGAACAGAGTGTTACCTTCCCACCTATCCCTTCCGTCCCTCTATCCTTCACTCCCTCCCTTCCATCCCTCCCTCCCTCCCACCAGGGCCGGAACAGAGTGTTACCTTCCCACCTATCCCTTCCGTCCCTCTATCCTTCACTCCCTCCCTTCCATCCCTCCCACCAGGGCCAGAACAGAGTGTTACCTTCCCACCTATCCCTTCCATCCCTCTATCCTTCACTCCCTCCCTTCCATCCCTCCCTCCCTCCAGGGCCGTAACAGAGTGTTACCTTCCCACCTATCCCTTCCGTCTCTCTATCCTTCACTCCCTCCCTTCCATCCCTCCCTCCCTCCCACCAGGGCCGGAACAGAGTGTTACCTTCCCACCTATCCCTTCCGTCCCTCTATCCTTTACTCCCTCCCTTCCATCCCTCCCTCCCTCCCACCAGGGCCGGAACAGAGAGTTACCTTCCCACCTATCCCTTCCGTCCCTCTATCCTTCACTCCCTCCCTTCCATCCCTCCCTCCCACCCACCAGGGCCGGAACAGAGTGTTACCTTCCCACCTATCCCTTCCGTCCCTCTATCCTTCACTCCCTCCCTTCCATACCTCCCTCCCTCCCACCAGGGCCGGAACAGAGTGTTACCTTCCCACCTATCCCTTCCGTCCCTCTATCCTTCACTCCCTCTCTTCCATACCTCCCTCCCTCCCACCAGGGCCGGAACAGAGTGTTACCTTCCCACCTATCCCTTCCGTCCCTCTATCCTTCACTCCCTCTCTTCCATCCCTCCCTCTCTCCCACCAGGGCCGGAACAGAGTGTTACCTTCCCACCTATCCCTTCCGTCCCTCTATCCTTTACTCCCTCCCTTCCATCCCTCTCTCCCTCCCACCAGGGCCGGAACAGAGTGTTACCTTACCACCTATCCCTTCCGTCCCTCTATCCTTCACCCCCTCCCTTCCATCCCTCCCTCCCACCAGGGCCGGAACAGAGTGTTACCTTCCCACCTATCCCTTCCGTCCCTCTATCCTTCACTCCCTCCCTTCCATCCCTCCCTCCCTCCCACCAGGGCCGGAACAGAGTGTTACCTTCCCACCTATCCCTTCCGTCCCTCTATCCTTCACTCCCTCCCTTCCATCCCTCCCACCAGGGCCAGAACAGAGTGTTACCTTCCCACCTATCCCTTCCGTCCCTCTATCCTTCACTCCCTCCCTTCCATCCCTCCCTCCCTCCCTCCAGGGCCGGAACAGAGTGTTACGTTCCCACCTATCCCTTCCGTCCCTCTATCCTTCACTCCCTCCCTTCCATCCCTCCCTCCCTCCCACCAGGGCCGGAACAGAGTGTTACCTTCCCACCTATCCCTTCCGTCCCTCTATCCTTCACTTCCTCCCTTCCATCCCTCCCTCCCTCCCACCAGGGCCGGAACAGAGTGTTACCTTCCCACCTATCCCTTACGTCCCTCTATCCTTCACTCCCTCCCTTCCATCCCTCCCTCCCTCCCACCAGGGCCGGAACAGAGTGTTACCTTCCCACCTATCCCTTCCGTCCCTCTATCCTTCACTTTCTCGCTTCCCTCCCTCCCTCCCTCCCACCAGGGCCGGAACAGAGTGTTACCTTCCCACCTATCCCTTCCGTCCCTCTATCCTTCACTCCCTCCCTTCCGTCCCTCCCACCAGGGCCAGAACAGAGTGTTACCTTCCCACCTATCCCTTCCGTCCCTCTATCCTTCACTCCCTCCCTTCCATCCCTCCCTCCCTCCAGGGCAGGAACAGAGTGTTACCTTCCCACCTATCCCTTCCGTCCCTCTATCCTTCACTCCCTCCCTTCCATCCCTCCCTCCCTCCCACCAGGGCTGGAACAGAGTGTTACCTTCCCACCTATCCCTTCCGTCCCTCTATCCTTCACTCCCTCCCTTCCATCCCTCCCTCCCACCAGGGCCGGAATAGAGTGTTACCTTCCCACCTATCCCTTCCGTCCCTCTATCCTTCACTCCCTCCCTTCCATCCCTCCCTCCCACCAGGGCCGGAATAGAGTGTTACCTTCCCACCTATCCCTTCCGTCCCTCTATCCTTCACTCCCTCCTTTCCATCCCTCCCTCCCACCAGGGCCAGAACAGAGTGTTACCTTCCCACCTATCCCTTCCGTCCCTCTATCCTTCACTCCCTCCCTTCCATCCCTCCCTCCCTCCAGGGCAGGAACAGAGTGTTACCTTCCCACCTATCCCTTCCGTCCCTCTATCCTTCACTCCCTCCCTTCCATCCCTCCCTCCCTCCCACCAGGGCCGGAACAGAGTGTTACCTTCCCACCTATCCCTTCCGTCCCTCTATCCTTCACTCCCTCCCTTCCATCCCTCCCTCCCACCAGGGCCGGAACAGAGTGTTACCTTCCCACCTATCCCTTCCGTCCCTCTATCCTTCACTCCCTCTCTTCCATACCTCCCTCCCTCCCACCAGGGCCGGAACAGAGTGTTACCTTCCCACCTATCCCTTCCGTCCCTCTATCCTTCACTCCCTCTCTTCCATCCCTCCCTCTCTCCCACCAGGGCCGGAACAGAGTGTTACCTTCCCACCTATCCCTTCCGTCCCTCTATCCTTCACTCCCTCTCTTCCATCCCTCCCTCCCTCCCACCAGGGCCGGAACAGAGTGTTACCTTCCCACCTATCCCTTCCGTCCCTCTATCCTTCACTCCCTCCCTTCCATCCCTCCCTCCCTCCCACCAGGGCCGGAACAGAGTGTTACCTTCCCACCTATCCCTTCAGTCCCTCTATCCTTCACTCCCTCCCTTCCATCCCTCCCTCCCACCAGGGCCGGAACAGAGTGTTACCTTCCCACCTATCCCTTCCGTCCCTCTATCCTTCACTTCCTCCCTTCCATCCCTCCCTCCCTCCCACCAGGGCCGGAACAGAGTGTTACCTTCCCACCTATCCCTTCCGTCCCTCTATCCTTCACTCCCTCCCTTCCATCCCTCCCTCCCTCCCACCAGGGCCGGAACAGAGTGTTACCTTCCCACCTATCCCTTCCGTCCCTCTATCCTTCACTCCCTCCCTTCCATCCCTCCCTCCCTTCCACCAGGGCCGGAACAGAGTGTTACCTTCCCACCTATCCCTTACGTCCCTCTATCCTTCACTCCCTCCCTTCCATCTCTCCCTCCCTCCCACCAGGGCCGGAACAGAGTGTTACCTTCCCACCTATCCCTTCCGTCCCTCTATCCTTCACTCCCTCCCTTCCATCCCTCCCTCCCTCCCTCCCACCAGGGCCGGAACAGAGTGTTACCTTCCCACCTATCCCTTCTGTCCCTCTATCCTTCACTCCCTCCCTTCCATCCCTCCCTCCCTCCCACCAGGGCCGGAACAGAGTGTTACCTTCCCACCTATCCCTTCCGTCCCTCTATCCTTCACTCCCTCCCTTCCATCCCTCCCTCCCTCCCACCAGGGCGGGAACAGAGTGTTACCTTCCCACCTATCCCTTCCGTCCCTCTATCCTTCACTCCCTCCCTTCCATCCCTCCCTCCCTCCCACCAGGGCCGGAACAGAGTGTTACCTTCCCACCTATCCCTTCCGTCCCTCTATCCTTCACTCCCTCTCTTCCATCCCTCCCTCCCTCCCACCAGGGCCGGAACAGAGTGTTACCTTCCCACCTATCCCTTCCGTCCCTCTATCCTTCACTCCCTCCCTTCCATCCCTCCCTCCCTCCCACCAGGGCCGGTACAGAGTGTTACCTTCCCACCTATCCCTTCCGTCCCTCTATCCTTCACTCCCTCCCTTCCATCCCTCCCTCCCTCCCACTAGGGCCGGAACAGAGTGTTACCTTCCCACCTATCCCTTCCGTCCCTCTATCCTTCACTCCCTCCCTTCCATCCCTCCCTCCCACCAGGGCCGGAACAGAGTGTTACCTTCCCACCTATCCCTTCCGTCCCTCTATCCTTCACTCCCTCCCTTCCATCCCTCCCTCCCTCCCACCAGGGCCGGAACAGAGTGTTACCTTACCACCTATCCCTTCCGTCCCTCTATCCTTCACTCCCTCCCTTCCATCCCTCCCTCCCTCCCACCAGGGCCGGAACAGAGTGTTACCTTCCCACCTATCCCTTCCGTCCCTCTATCCTTCACTCCCTCCCTTCCATCCCTCCCTCCCTCCCACCAGGGCCGGAACTGAGTGTTACCTTCCCACCTATCCCTTCCGTCCCTCTATCCTTCACTCCCTCCCTTCCATCCCTCCCACCAGGGCCAGAACAGAGTGTTACCTTCCCACCTATCCCTTCCATCCCTCTATCCTTCACTCCCTCCCTTCCATCCCTCCCTCCCTCCCTCCAGGGCCGTAACAGAGTGTTACCTTCCCACCTATCCCTTCTGTCCCTCTATCCTTCACTCCCTCCCTTCCATCCCTCCCTCCCTCCCACCAGGGCCGGAACAGAGTGTTACCTTCCCACCTATCCCTTCCGTCCCTCTATCCTTCACTCCCTCCCTTCCATCCCTCCCTCCCTCCCACCAGGGCCGGAACAGAGTGTTACCTTCCCACCTATCCCTTCCGTCCCTCTATCCTTCACTCCCTCCCTTCCATCCCTCCCTCCCTCCCACCAGGGCCGGAACAGAGTGTTACCTTCCCACCTATCCCTTCCGTCCCTCTATCCTTCACTCCCTCCCTTCCATCCCTCCCTCCCTCCCACCAGGGCTGGAACAGAGTGTTACCTTCCCACCTATCCCTTCCGTCCCTCTATCCTTCACTCCCTCCCTTCCATCCCTCCCTCCCTCCCACCAGGGCCGGAACAGAGTGTTACCTTCCCACATATCCCTTCCGTCCCTCTATCCTTCACTCCCTCCCTTCCATCCCTCCCTCCCTCCCACCAGGGCCGGAACAGAGTGTTACCTTACCACCTATCCCTTCCGTCCCTCTATCCTTCAATCCCTCCCTTCCATCCCTCCCTCCCACCAGGGCCGGAACAGAGTGTTACCTTCCCACCTATCCCTTCCGTCCCTCTATCCTTCACTCCCTCCCTTCCATCCCTCCCACCAGGGCCGGAACAGAGTGTTACCTTCCCACCTATCCCTTCCGTCCCTCTATCCTGCACTCCCTCCCTTCCATCCCTCCCTCCCTCCCTCCCTCCAGGGCCGGAACAGAGTGTTACCTTCCCACCTATCCCTTCCGTCCCTCTATCCTTCACTCCCTCCCTTCCATCCCTCCCTCCCACCAGAGCCGGAACAGAGTGTTACCTTCCCACCTATCCCTTCCGTCCCTCTATCCTTCACTCCCTCCCTTCCATCCCTCCCTCCCACCAGGGCCGGAACAGAGTGTTACGTTCCCACCTATCCCTTCCGTCCCTCTATCCTTCACTCCCTCCCTTCCATCCCTCCCTCCCTTCCACCAGGGCCGGAACAGAGTGTTACCTTACCACCTATCCCTTCCGTCCCTCTATCCTTCACTCCCTCCCTTCCATCCCTCCCTCCCTCCCTCCCACCAGGGCCGGAACAGAGTGTTACCTTCCCACCTATCCCTTCAGTCCCTCTATCCTTCACTCCCTCCCTTCTATCCCTCCCTCCCACCAGGGCCGGAACAGAGTGTTACCTTCCCACCTATCCCTTCCGTCCCTCTATCCTTCACTCCCTCCCTTCCATCCCTCCCTCCCTCCCACCAGGGCCGGAACAGAGTGTTACCTTCCCACCTATCCCTTCCGTCCCTCTATCCTTCACTCCCTCCCTTCCATCCCTCCCTCCCTCCCACCAGGGCCGGAACAGAGTGTTACCTTCCCACCTATCCCTTCCGTCCCTCTATCCTTCACTCCCTCCCTTCCATCCCTCCCACCAGGGCCAGAACAGAGTGTTACCTTCCCACCTATCCCTTCCATCCCTCTATCCTTCACTCCCTCCCTTCCATCCCTCCCTCCCACCAGGGCCGGAACAGAGTGTTACCTTCCCACCTATCCCTTCCGTCCCTCTATCCTTCACTCCCTCCCTTCCATCCCTCCCTCCCTCCCACCAGGGCCGGAACAGAGTGTTACCTTCCCACCTATCCCTTCCGTCCCTCTATCCTTTACGCCCTCCCTTCCATCCCTTCCATCCCTCCCTCCCTCCCACCAGGGCCGGAACAGAGTGTTACCTTCCCACCTATCCCTTCCGTCCCTCTATCCTTCACTCCCTCCCTTCCATCCCTCCCTCCCTCCCACCAGGGCCGGAACAGAGTGTTACCTTCCCACCTATCCCTTCCGTCCCTCTATCCTTCACTCCCTCCCTTCCATCCCTCCCTCCCTCCCACCAGGGCCGGAACAGAGTGTTACCTTCCCACCTATCCCTTCCGTCCCTCTATCCTTCACTCCCTCCCTTCCATCCCTCCCTCCCTCCCACCAGGGCCGGTACAGAGTGTTACCTTCCCACCTATCCCTTCCGTCCCTCTATCCTTCACTCCCTCCCTTCCATCCCTCCCTCCCTCCCACCAGGGCCGGAACAGAGTGTTACCTTCCCACCTATCCCTTCCGTCCCTCTATCCTTCACTCCCTCCCTTCCATCCCTCCCTCCCACCAGGGCCGGAACAGAGTGTTACCTTCCCACCTATCCCTTCCGTCCCTCTATCCTTCACTCCCTCCCTTCCATCCCTCCCTCCCTCCCACCAGGGCCGGAACAGAGTGTTACCTTACCACCTATCCCTTCCGTCCCTCTATCCTTCACTCCCTCCCTTCCATCCCTCCCTCCCTCCCACCAGGGCCGGAACAGAGTGTTACCTTCCCACCTATCCCTTCCGTCCCTCTATCCTTCACTCCCTCCCTTCCATCCCTCCCTCCCTCCCACCAGGGCCGGAACTGAGTGTTACCTTCCCACCTATCCCTTCCGTCCCTCTATCCTTCACTCCCTCCCTTCCATCCCTCCCACCAGGGCCAGAACAGAGTGTTACCTTCCCACCTATCCCTTCCATCCCTCTATCCTTCACTCCCTCCCTTCCATCCCTCCCTCCCTCCCTCCAGGGCCGTAACAGAGTGTTACCTTCCCACCTATCCCTTCCGTCCCTCTATCCTTCACTCCCTCCCTTCCATCCCTCCCTCCCTCCCACCAGGGCCGGAACAGAATGTTACCATCCCACCTATCCCTTCCGTCCCTCTATCCTTCACTCCCTCCCTTCCATCCCTCCCTCCCTCCCACCAGGGCCGGAACAGAGAGTTACCTTCCCACCTATCCCTTCCGTCCCTCTATCCTTCACTCCCTCCCTTCCATCCCTCCCTCCCACCCACCAGGGCCGGAACAGAGTGTTACCTTCCCACCTATCCCTTCCGTCCCTCTATCCTTCACTCCCTCCCTTCCATACCTCCCTCCCTCCCACCAGGGCCGGAACAGAGTGTTACCTTCCCACCTATCCCTTCCGTCCCTCTATCCTTCACTCCCTCTCTTCCATCCCTCCCTCCCTCCCACCAGGGCCGGAACAGAGTGTTACCTTCCCACCTATCCCTTCCGTCCCTCTATCCTTCACTCCTTCACTCCCTCCCTTCCATCCCTCCCTCCCTCCCACCAGGGCCGGAACAGAGTGTTACCTTACCACCTATCCCTTCCGTCCCTCTATCCTTCACTCCCTCCCTTCCATCCCTCCCTCCCTCCCACCAGGGCCGGAACAGAGTGTTACCTTCCCACCTATCCCTTCCGTCCCTCTATCCTTCACTCCCTCCCTTCCATCCCTCCCTCCCTCCCACCAGGGCCGGAACAGTGTTACCTTCCCACCTATCCCTTCCGTCCCTCTATCCTTCACTCCCTCCCTTCCATCCCTCCCACCAGGGCCAGAACAGAGTGTTACCTTCCCACCTATCCCTTCCGTCCCTCTATCCTTCACTCCCTCCCTTCCATCCCTCCCTCCCTCCCACCAGGGCCGGAACAGAGTGTTACCTTCCCACCTATCCCTTCCGTCCCTCTATCCTTCACTCCCTCCCTTCCATCCCTCCCTCCCACCAGGGCCGGAACAGAGTGTTACCTTCCCACCTATCCCTTCCGTCCCTCTATCCTTCACTCCCTCCCTTCCATCCCTCCCTCCCTCCCACCAGGGCCGGAACAGAGTGTTACCTTCCCACCTATCCCTTCCGTCCCTCTATCCTTCACTCCCTCCCTTCCATCCCTCCCACCAGGGCCAGAACAGAGTGTTACCTTCCCACCTATCCCTTCCATCCCTCTATCCTTCACTCCCTCCCTTCCATCCCTCCCTCCCTCCAGGGCCGTAACAGAGTGTTACCTTCCCACCTATCCCTTCCGTCCCTCTATCCTTCACTCCCTCCCTTCCTTCCCTCCCTCCCACCAGGGCCGGAACAGAGTGTTACCTTCCCACCTATCCCTTCCGTCCCTCTATCCTTCACTCCCTCCCTTCCATCCCTCCCTCCCTCCCACCAGGGCCGGAACACAGAGTTACCTTCCCACCTATCCCTTCCGTCCCTCTATCCTTCACTCCCTCCCTTCCATCCCTCCCTCCCACCCACCAGGGCCGGAACAGAGTGTTACCTTCCCACCTATCCCTTCCGTCCCTCTATCCTTCACTCCCTCCCTTCCATACCTCCCTCCCTCCCACCAGGGCCGGAACAGAGTGTTACCTTCCCACCTATCCCTTCCGTCCCTCTATCCTTCACTCCCTCTCTTCCATACCTCCCTCCCTCCCACCAGGGCCGGAACAGAGTGTTACCTTCCCACCTATCCCTTCCGTCCCTCTATCCTTCACTCCCTCTCTTCCATCCCTCCCTCCCACCAGGGCCGGAACAGAGTGTTACCTTCCCACCTATCCCTTCCGTCCCTCTATCCTTCACTCCCTCCCTTCCATCCCTCCCTCCCTCCCACCAGGGCCGGAACAGAGTGTTACCTTACCACCTATCCCTTCCGTCCCTCTATCCTTCACTCCCTCCCTTCCATCCCTCCCTCCCTCCCACCAGGGCCGGAACAGAGTGTTACCTTCCCACCTATCCCTTCCGTCCCTCTATCCTTCACTCCCTCCCTTCCTTCCCTCCCTCCCACCAGGGCCGGAACAGAGTGTTACCTTCCCACCTATCCCTTCCGTCCCTCTATCCTTCACTCCCTCCCTTCCATCCCTCCCTCCCTCCCACCAGGGCCGGAACAGAGAGTTACCTTCCCACCTATCCCTTCCGTCCCTCTATCCTTCACTCCCTCCCTTCCATCCCTCCCTCCCACCCACCAGGGCCGGAACAGAGTGTTACCTTCCCACCTATCCCTTCCGTCCCTCTATCCTTCACTCCCTCCCTTCCATACCTCCCTCCCTCCCACCAGGGCCGGAACAGAGTGTTACCTTCCCACCTATCCCTTCCGTCCCTCTATCCTTCACTCCCTCTCTTCCATACCTCCCTCCCTCCCACCAGGGCCGGAACAGAGTGTTACCTTCCCACCTATCCCTTCCGTCCCTCTATCCTTCACTCCCTCTCTTCCATCCCTCCCTCCCACCAGGGCCGGAACAGAGTGTTACCTTCCCACCTATCCCTTCCGTCCCTCTATCCTTCACTCCCTCCCTTCCATCCCTCCCTCCCTCCCACCAGGGCCGGAACAGAGTGTTACCTTACCACCTATCCCTTCCGTCCCTCTATCCTTCACTCCCTCCCTTCCATCCCTCCCTCCCTCCCACCAGGGCCGGAACAGAGTGTTACCTTCCCACCTATCCCTTCCGTCCCTCTATCCTTCACTCCCTCCCTTCCATCCCTCCCTCCCTCCCACCAGGGCCGGAACAGAGTGTTACCTTCCCACCTATCCCTTCCGTCCCTCTATCCTTCACTCCCTCCCTTCCATCCCTCCCACCAGGGCCAGAACAGAGTGTTACCTTCCCATCTATCCCTTCCGTCCCTCTATCCTTCACTCCCTCCCTTCCATCCCTCCCTCCCTCCCTCCAGGGCCGGAACAGAGTGTTACCTTCCCACCTATCCCTTCCGTCCCTCTATCCTTCACTCCCTCCCTTCCATCCCTCCCTCCCTCCCACCAGGGCCGGAACAGAGTGTTACCTTCCCACCTATCCCTTCCGTCCCTCTATCCTTCACTCCCTCACTTCCATCCCTCCCTCCCTCCCACCAGGGCCGGAACAGAGTGTTACCTTCCCACCTATCCCTTCCGTCCCTCTATCCTTCACTCCCTCCCTTCCATCCCTCCCTCCCTCCCTCCCACCAGGGCCGGAACAGAGTGTTACCTTCCCACCTATCCCTTCTGTCCCTCTATCCTTCACTCCCTCCCTTCCATCCCTCCCTCCCTCCCACCAGGGCCGGAACAGAGTGTTACCTTCCCACCTATCCCTTCCGTCCCTCTATCCTTCACTCCCTCCCTTCCATCCCTCCCTCCCTCCCACCAGGGCGGGAACAGAGTGTTACCTTCCCACCTATCCCTTCCGTCCCTCTATCCTTCACTCCCTCCCTTCCATCCCTCCCTCCCTCCCACCAGGGCCGGAACAGAGTGTTACCTTCCCACCTATCCCTTCCGTCCCTCTATCCTTCACTCCCTCTCTTCCATCCCTCCCTCCCTCCCACCAGGGCCGGAACAGAGTGTTACCTTCCGACCTATCCCTTCCGTCCCTCTATCCTTCACTCCCTCCCTTCCATCCCTCCCTCCCACCAGGGCCGGAACAGAGTGTTACCTTCCCACCTATCCCTTCCGTCCCTCTATCCTTCACTCCCTCCCTTCCATCCCTCCCTCCCTCCCACCAGGGCCGGAACAGAGTGTTACCTTCCCACCTATCCCTTCCGTCCCTCTATCCTTTACGCCCTCCCTTCCATCCCTCCCTCCCTCCCACCAGGGCCGGAACAGAGTGTTACCTTCCCACCTATCCCTTCCGTCCCTCTATCCTTCACTTCCTCCCTTCCATCCCTCCCTCCCTCCCACCAGGGCCGGAACAGAGTGTTACCTTCCCACCTATCCCTTCCGTCCCTCTATCCTTCACTCCCTCCCTTCCATCCCTCCCTCCCTCCCACCAGGGACGGAACAGAGTGTTACCTTCCCACCTATCCCTTCCGTCCCTCTATCCTTCACTCCCTCCCTTCCATCCCTCCCTCCCTCCCACCAGGGCCGGTACAGAGTGTTACCTTCCCACCTATCCCTTCCGTCCCTCTATCCTTCACTCCCTCCCTTCCATCCCTCCCTCCCTCCCACTAGGGCCGGAACAGAGTGTTACCTTCCCACCTATCCCTTCCGTCCCTCTATCCTTCACTCCCTCCCTTCCATCCCTCCCTCCCACCAGGGCCGGAACAGAGTGTTACCTTCCCACCTATCCCTTCCGTCCCTCTATCCTTCACTCCCTCCCTTCCATCCCTCCCTCCCTCCCACCAGGGCCGGAACAGAGTGTTACCTTACCACCTATCCCTTCCGTCCCTCTATCCTTCACTCCCTCCCTTCCATCCCTCCCTCCCTCCCACCAGGGCCGGAACAGAGTGTTACCTTCCCACCTATCCCTTCCGTCCCTCTATCCTTCACTCCCTCCCTTCCATCCCTCCCTCCCTCCCACCAGGGCCGGAACTGAGTGTTACCTTCCCACCTATCCCTTCCGTCCCTCTATCCTTCACTCCCTCCCTTCCATCCCTCCCACCAGGGCCAGAACAGAGTGTTACCTTCCCACCTATCCCTTCCATCCCTCTATCCTTCACTCCCTCCCTTCCATCCCTCCCTCCCTCCCTCCAGGGCCGTAACAGAGTGTTACCTTCCCACCTATCCCTTCTGTCCCTCTATCCTTCACTCCCTCCCTCCCTTCCATCCCTCCCTCCCTCCCACCAGGGCCGGAACAGAGTGTTACCTTCCCACCTATCCCTTCCGTCCCTCTATCCTTCACTCCCTCCCTTCCATCCCTCCCTCCCTCCCACCAGGGCCGGAACAGAGTGTTACCTTCCCACCTATCCCTTCCGTCCCTCTATCCTTCACTCCCTCCCTTCCATCCCTCCCTCCCTCCCACCAGGGCCGGAACAGAGTGTTACCTTCCCACCTATCCCTTCCGTCCCTCTATCCTTCACTCCCTCCCTTCCATCCCTCCCTCCCTCCCACCAGGGCTGGAACAGAGTGTTACCTTCCCACCTATCCCTTCCGTCCCTCTATCCTTCACTCCCTCCCTTCCATCCCTCCCTCCCTCCCACCAGGGCCGGAACAGAGTGTTACCTTCCCACATATCCCTTCCGTCCCTCTATCCTTCACTCCCTCCCTTCCATCCCTCCCTCCCTCCCACCAGGGCCGGAACAGAGTGTTACCTTACCACCTATCCCTTCCGTCCCTCTATCCTTCAATCCCTCCCTTCCATCCCTCCCTCCCACCAGGGCCGGAACAGAGTGTTACCTTCCCACCTATCCCTTCCGTCCCTCTATCCTTCACTCCCTCCCTTCCATCCCTCCCTCCCACCAGGGCCGGA
Organism: Lissotriton vulgaris; assembly: GCF_964263255.1. NCBI lineage: Eukaryota > Metazoa > Chordata > Amphibia > Caudata > Salamandridae > Lissotriton > Lissotriton vulgaris. Next base: position 75,509 of record NW_028255268.1, read on the forward strand.
ACAGAGTGTTACCTTCCCACCTATCCCTTCCGTCCCTCTATCCTGCACTCCCTCCCTTCCATCCCTCCCTCCCTCCCTCCCTCCAGGGCCGGAACAGAGTGTTACCTTCCCACCTATCCCTTCCGTCCCTCTATCCTTCACTCCCTCCCTTACATCCCTCCCTCCCTCCCACCAGGGCCGGAACAGAGTGTTACCTTCCCACCTATCCCTTCCGTCCCTCTATCCTTCACTCCTCCCATCCCTCCCTCCCTCCCACCAGGGCTGGAACAGAGTGTTACCTTCCCACCTATCCCTTCCGTCCCTCTATCCTTCACTCCCTCCCTTCCATCCCTCCCTCCCTCCCACCAGGGGCCGGAACAGAGTGTTACCTTCCCACCTATCCCTTCCGTCCCTCTATCCTTCACTCCCTCCCTTCCATCCCTCCCTCCCTCCCACCAGGGCCGGAACAGAGTGTTACCTTCCCACCTATCCCTTCCATCCCTCTATCCTTCACTCCCTTCCTTCCATCCCTCCCTCCCTCCCACCAGGGCCGGAACAGAGTGTTACCTTCCCACCTATCCCTTCCGTCCCTCTATCCTTCACTACCTCCCTCCCTCCCACCAGGGCCGAACAGAGTGTTACCTTCCCACCTATCCCTTCCATCCCTCTATCCTTCACTCCCTCCCTCCCACCAGGGCCGGAACAGAGTGTTACCTTCCCACCTATCCCTTCCGTCCCTCTGTCCTTCACTCCCTCCCTCCCACCAGGGCCGGAACAGAGTGTTACCTTCCCACCTATCCCTTCCGTCCCTCTATCCTTCACTCCCTCCCTTCCATCCCTCCCTCCCTCCCACCAGGGCCGGAACAGAGTGTTACCTTCCCACCTATCCCTTCCTTCCCTCTATCCTTCACTCCCTCCCTTCCATCCCTCCCTTCCTCCCACCAGGGCCGGAACAGAGTGTTACCTTCCCACCTATCCCTTCCGTCCCTCTATCCTTCACTCCCTCCCTTCCATCCCTCCCTCCCTCCCACCAGGGCCGGAACAGAGTGTTACCTTCCCACCTATCCCTTCCGTCCCTCTATCCTTCACTCCCTCCCTTCCATCCCTCCCTCCCTCCCTCCCACCAGGGCCGGAACAGAGTGTTACCTTCCCACCTATCCCTTCCGTCCCTCTATCCTTCACTCCCTCCCTTCCATCCCTCCCTCCCACCAGGGCCGGAACAGAGTGTTACCTTCCCACCTATCCCTTCCGTCCCTCTATCCTTCACTCCCTCCCTTCCATCCCTCCCACCAGGGCCGGAACAGAGTGTTACCTTCCCACCTATCCCTTACGTCCCTCTATCCTTCACTCCCTCCCTTCCATCCCTCCCTCCCTCCCACCAGTGCCGTAACAGAGTGTTACCTTCCCACCTATACCTTTCGTCCCTCTATCCTTCACTCCCTCCCTTCCATCCTTCCTCCCTCCCACCAGGGCCGGAACAGAGTGTTACCTTCCCACCTATCCCTTCCGTCCCTCTATCCTTCACTCCCTCCCTTCCATCCCTCCCTCCCTCCCACCAGGGCCGGAACAGAGTGTTACCTTCCCACCTATCCCTTCCGTCCCTCTATCCTTAACTCCCTCCCTTCCATCCCTCCCTCCCTCCCACCAGGGCCGGAACAGAGTGTTACCTTCCCATCTATCCCTTCCGTCCCTCTATCCTTCACTCCCTCCCTTCCATCCCTCCCTCCCTCCCTCCAGGGCCGGAACAGAGTGTTACCTTCCCACCTATCCCTTCCGTCCCTCTATCCTTCACTCCCTCCCTTCCATCCCTCCCTCCCACCAGGGCCGGAACAGAGTGTTACCTTCCCACCTATCCCTTCCGTCCCTCTATCCTTCACTCCCTCCCTTCCATCCCTCCCTCCCTCCCACCAGGGCCGGAACAGAGTGTTACCTTCCCACCTATCCCTTCCGTCCCTCTATCCTTCACTCCCTCCCTTCCATCCCTCCCACCAGGGCCAGAACAGAGTGTTACCTTCCCACCTATCCCTTCCATCCCTCTATCCTTCACTCCCTCCCTTCCATCCCTCCCTCCCACCAGGGCCGGAACAGAGTGTTACCTTCCCACCTATCCCTTCCGTCCCTCTATCCTTCACTCCCTCCCTTCCATCCCTCCCTCCCTCCCACCAGGGCCGGAACAGAGTGTTACCTTCCCACCTATCCCTTCCGTCCCTCTATCCTTTACGCCCTCCCTTCCATCCCTTCCATCCCTCCCTCCCTCCCACCAGGGCCGGAACAGAGTGTTACCTTCCCACCTATCCCTTCCGTCCCTCTATCCTTCACTCCCTCCCTTCCATCCCTCCCTCCCTCCCACCAGGGCCGGAACAGAGTGTTACCTTCCCACCTATCCCTTCCGTCCCTCTATCCTTCACTCCCTCCCTTCCATCCCTCCCTCCCTCCCACCAGGGCCGGAACAGAGTGTTACCTTCCCACCTATCCCTTCCGTCCCTCTATCCTTCACTCCCTCCCTTCCATCCCTCCCTCCCTCCCACCAGGGCCGGTACAGAGTGTTACCTTCCCACCTATCCCTTCCGTCCCTCTATCCTTCACTCCCTCCCTTCCATCCCTGCCTCCCTCCCACCAGGGCCGGAACAGAGTGTTACCTTCCCACCTATCCCTTCCGTCCCTCTATCCTTCACTCCCTCCCTTCCATCCCTCCCTCCCACCAGGGCCGGAACAGAGTGTTACCTTCCCACCTATCCCTTCCGTCCCTCTATCCTTCACTCCCTCCCTTCCATCCCTCCCTCCCTCCCACCAGGGCCGGAACAGAGTGTTACCGTACCACCTATCCCTTCCGTCCCTCTATCCTTCACTCCCTCCCTTCCATCCCTCCCTCCCTCCCACCAGGGCCGGAACAGAGTGTTACCTTCCCACCTATCCCTTCCGTCCCTCTATCCTTCACTCCCTCCCTTCCATCCCTCCCTCCTCCCACCAGGGCCGGAACTGAGTGTTACCTTCCCACCTATCCCTTCCGTCCCTCTATCCTTCACTCCCTCCCTTCCATCCCTCCCACCAGGGCCAGAACAGAGTGTTACCTTCCCACCTATCCCTTCCATCCCTCTATCCTTCACTCCCTCCCTTCCATCCCTCCCTCCCTCCCTCCAGGGCCGTAACAGAGTGTTACCTTCCCACCTATCCCTTCCGTCCCTCTATCCTTCACTCCCTCCCTTCCATCCCTCCCTCCCTCCCACCAGGGCCGGAACAGAATGTTACCATCCCACCTATCCCTTCCGTCCCTCTATCCTTCACTCCCTCCCTTCCATCCCTCCCTCCCTCCCACCAGGGCCGGAACAGAGAGTTACCTTCCCACCTATCCCTTCCGTCCCTCTATCCTTCACTCCCTCCCTTCCATCCCTCCCTCCCACCCACCAGGGCCGGAACAGAGTGTTACCTTCCCACCTATCCCTTCCGTCCCTCTATCCTTCACTCCCTCCCTTCCATACCTCCCTCCCTCCCACCAGGGCCGGAACAGAGTGTTACCTTCCCACCTATCCCTTCCGTCCCTCTATCCTTCACTCCCTCTCTTCCATCCCTCCCTCCCTCCCACCAGGGCCGGAACAGAGTGTTACCTTCCCACCTATCCCTTCCGTCCCTCTATCCTTCACTCCTTCACTCCCTCCCTTCCATCCCTCCCTCCCTCCCACCAGGGCCGGAACAGAGTGTTACCTTACCACCTATCCCTTCCGTCCCTCTATCCTTCACTCCCTCCCTTCCATCCCTCCCTCCCTCCCACCAGGGCCGGAACAGAGTGTTACCTTCCCACCTATCCCTTCCGTCCCTCTATCCTTCACTCCCTCCCTTCCATCCCTCCCTCCCTCCCACCAGGGCCGGAACAGTGTTACCTTCCCACCTATCCCTTCCGTCCCTCTATCCTTCACTCCCTCCCTTCCATCCCTCCCACCAGGGCCAGAACAGAGTGTTACCTTCCCACCTATCCCTTCCGTCCCTCTATCCTTCACTCCCTCCCTTCCATCCCTCCCTCCCTCCCACCAGGGCCGGAACAGAGTGTTACCTTCCCACCTATCCCTTCCGTCCCTCTATCCTTCACTCCCTCCCTTCCATCCCTCCCTCCCACCAGGGCCGGAACAGAGTGTTACCTTCCCACCTATCCCTTCCGTCCCTCTATCCTTCACTCCCTCCCTTCCATCCCTCCCTCCCTCCCACCAGGGCCGGAACAGAGTGTTACCTTCCCACCTATCCCTTCCGTCCCTCTATCCTTCACTCCCTCCCTTCCATCCCTCCCACCAGGGCCAGAACAGAGTGTTACCTTCCCACCTATCCCTTCCATCCCTCTATCCTTCACTCCCTCCCTTCCATCCCTCCCTCCCTCCCTCCAGGGCCGTAACAGAGTGTTACCTTCCCACCTATCCCTTCCGTCCCTCTATCCTTCACTCCCTCCCTTCCTTCCCTCCCTCCCACCAGGGCCGGAACAGAGTGTTACCTTCCCACCTATCCCTTCCGTCCCTCTATCCTTCACTCCCTCCCTTCCATCCCTCCTCCCTCCCACCAGGGCCGGAACAGAGAGTTACCTTCCCACCTATCCCTTCCGTCCCTCTATCCTTCACTCCCTCCCTTCCATCCCTCCCTCCCACCCACCAGGGCCGGAACAGAGTGTTACCTTCCCACCTATCCCTTCCGTCCCTCTATCCTTCACTCCCTCCCTTCCATACCTCCCTCCCTCCCACCAGGGCCGGAACAGAGTGTTACCTTCCCACCTATCCCTTCCGTCCCTCTATCCTTCACTCCCTCTCTTCCATACCTCCCTCCCTCCCACCAGGCCGGAACAGAGTGTTACCTTCCCACCTATCCCTTCCGTCCCTCTATCCTTCACTCCCTCTCTTCCATCCCTCCCTCCCACCAGGGCCGGAACAGAGTGTTACCTTCCCACCTATCCCTTCCGTCCCTCTATCCTTCACTCCCTCCCTTCCATCCCTCCCTCCCTCCCACCAGGGCCGGAACAGAGTGTTACCTTACCACCTATCCCTTCCGTCCCTCTATCCTTCACTCCCTCCCTTCCATCCCTCCCTCCCTCCCACCAGGGCCGGAACAGAGTGTTACCTTCCCACCTATCCCTTCCGTCCCTCTATCCTTCACTCCCTCCCTTCCATCCCTCCCTCCCTCCCACCAGGGCCGGAACAGAGTGTTACCTTCCCACCTATCCCTTCCGTCCCTCTATCCTTCACTCCCTCCCTTCCATCCCTCCCACCAGGGCCAGAACAGAGTGTTACCTTCCCATCTATCCCTTCCGTCCCTCTATCCTTCACTCCCTCCCTTCCATCCCTCCCTCCCTCCAGGGCCGGAACAGAGTGTTACCTTCCCACCTATCCCTTCCGTCCCTCTATCCTTCACTCCCTCCCTTCCATCCCTCCCTCCCTCCCACCAGGGCCGGAACAGAGTGTTACCTTCCCACCTATCCCTTCCGTCCCTCTATCCTTCACTCCCTCCCTTCCATCCCTCCCTCCCTCCCACCAGGGCCGGAACAGAGTGTTACCTTCCCACCTATCCCTTCCATCCCTCTATCCTTCACTCCCTCCCTTCCATCCCTCCCTCCCTCCCACCAGGGCCGGAACAGAGTGTTACCTTCCCACCTATCCCTTACGTCCCTCTATCCTTCACTCCCTCCCTTCCATCCCTCCCTCCCTCCCACCAGGGCCGGAACAGAGTGTTACCTTCCCACCTATCCCTTCCGTCCCTCTATCCTTCACTTTCTCGCTTCCATCCCTCCCTCCCTCCCGGCAGGGCCGGAACAGAGTGTTACCTTCCCACCTATCCCTTCCGTCCCTCTATCCTTCACTCCCTCCCTTCCATCCCTCCCTCCCTCCCACCAGGGCCGGAACAGAGTGTTACCTACCCACCAGTCCCTTCTGTCCCTCTATCCTTCACTCCCTCCCTTCCATTCCTCCCTCCCTTCCACCAGGGCCGGAACAGAGTGTTACCTTCCCACCTATCCCTTCCGTCCCTCTATCCTTCACTCCCTCCCTTCCATCCCTCCCTCCCTCCCACCAGGGTGGGATCAGAGTGTTACCTTCCCACTTATCCCTTCCGTCCCTCTATCCTTCATTCCCTCCCTTCCATCCCTCCCTCCCTCCCACCAGGGCCGGAACAGAGTGTTACCTTCCCACCTATCCCTTCCGTCCCTCTATCCTTCACTCCCTCCCTTCCATCCCTCCCTCCCTCCCACCAGGGCGGGAACAGAGTGTTACCTTCCCACCTATCCCTTCCGTCCCTCTATCCTTCACTCCCTCTCTTCCATCCCTCCCACCAGGGCCGGAACAGAGTGTTACCTTCCCACCTATCCCTTCCGTCCCTCTATCCTTCACTCCCTCCCTTCCATCCCTCCCTCCCTCCCTCCCACCAGGGCCAGAACAGAGTGTTACCTTCCCATCTATCCCTTCCGTCCCTCTATCCTTCACTCCCTCCCTTCCGTCCCTCCCACCAGGGCCAGAACAGAGTGTTACCTTCCCACCTATCCCTTCCGTCCCTCTATCCTTCACTCCCTCCCTTCCATCCCTCCCTCCCTCCAGGGCAGGAACAGAGTGTTACCTTCCCACCTATCCCATCCGTCCCTCTATCCTTCACTCCCTCCCTTCCATCCCTCCCTCCCTCCCACCAGGGCTGGAACAGAGTGTTACCTTCCCACCTATCCCTTCCGTCCCTCTATCCTTCACTCCCTCCCTTCCATCCCTCCCTCCCACCAGGGCCGGAATAGAGTGTTACCTTCCCACCTATCCCTTCCGTCCCTCTATCCTTCACTCCCTCCTTTCCATCCCTCCCTCCCACCAGGGCCGGAACAGAGTGTTACCTTCCCACCTATCCCTTCCGTCCCTCTATCCTTTACTCCCTCCCTCCCTCCCACCAGGGCCGGAACAGAGTGTTACCTTCCCGCCTATCCCTTCCGTCCCTCTATCCTTCACTCCCTCCCTTCCATCCCTCCCTCCCTCCCTCCCTCCCACCAGGGCTGGAACAGAGTGTTACCTTCCCACCTATCCCTTCCGTCCCTCTATCCTTCACTCCCTCCCTTCCATCCCTCCCACCAGGGCCAGAACAGAGTGTTACCTTCCCACCTATCCCTTCCGTCCCTCTATCCATCACTCCCTCCCTTCCATCCCTCCCTCCAGGGCCAGGACAGAGTGTTACCTTCCCACCTATCCCTTCCGTCCCTCTATCCTTCACTCCCTCCCTTACATCCCTCCCTCCCTCCCACCAGGGCCGGAACAGAGTGTTACCTTCCCACCTATCCCTTCCGTCCCTCTATCCTTCACTCCCTCCCATCCCTCCCTCCCTCCCACCAGGGCTGGAACAGAGTGTTACCTTCCCACCTATCCCTTCCGTCCCTCTATCCTTCACTCCCTCCCTTCCATCCCTCCCTCCCTCCCACCAGGGCCGGAACAGAGTGTTACCTTCCCACCTATCCCTTCCGTCCCTCTATCCTTCACTCCCTCCCTTCCATCCCTCCCTCCCTCCCACCAGGGCCGGAACAGAGTGTTACCTTCCCACCTATCCCTTCCATCCCTCTATCCTTCACTCCCTTCCTTCCATCCCTCCCTCCCTCCCACCAGGGCCGGAACAGAGTGTTACCTTCCCTCCCTCCCTCCCACCAGGGCCGGAACAGAGTGTTACCTTCCCACCTATCCCTTCCGTCCCTCTATCCTTCACTCCCTCCCTTCCATCCCTCCCTCCCTCCCACCAGGGCCGGAACAGAGTGTTACCTTCCCACCTATCCCTTCCGTCCCTCTATCCTTCACTCCCTCCCTTCCATCCCTCCCTTCCTCCCACCAGGGCCGGAACAGAGTGTTACCTTCCCACCTATCCCTTCCGTCCCTCTATCCTTCACTCCCTCCCTTCCATCCCTCCCTCCCTCCCACCAGGGCCGGAACAGAGTGTTACCTTCCCACCTATCCCTTCCTTCCCTCTATCCTTCACTCCCTCCCTTCCATCCCTCCCTTCCTCCCACCAGGGCCGGAACAGAGTGTTACCTTCCCACCTATCCCTTCCGTCCCTCTATCCTTCACTCCCTCCCTTCCATCCCTCCCTCCCTCCCACCAGGGCCGGAACAGAGTGTTACCTTCCCACCTATCCCTTCCGTCCCTCTATCCTTCACTCCCTCCCTTCCATCCCTCCCTCCCTCCCTCCCACCAGGGCCGGAACAGAGTGTTACCTTCCCACCTATCCCTTCCGTCCCTCTATCCTTCACTCCCTCCCTTCCATCCCTCCCTCCCACCAGGGCCGGAACAGAGTGTTACCTTCCCACCTATCCCTTCCGTCCCTCTATCCTTCACTCCCTCCCTTCCATCCCTCCCACCAGGGCCGGAACAGAGTGTTACCTTCCCACCTATCCCTTACGTCCCTCTATCCTTCACTCCCTCCCTTCCATCCCTCCCTCCCTCCCACCAGTGCCGTAACAGAGTGTTACCTTCCCACCTATACCTTTCGTCCCTCTATCCTTCACTCCCTCCCTTCCATCCCTTCCTCCCTCCCACCAGGGCCGGAACAGAGTGTTACCTTCCCACCTATCCCTTCCGTCCCTCTATCCTTCACTCCCTCCCTTCCATCCCTCCCTCCCTCCCACCAGGGCCGGAACAGAGTGTTACCTTCCCACCTATCCCTTCCGTCCCTCTATCCTTAACTCCCTCCCTTCCATCCCTCCCTCCCTCCCACCAGGGCCGGAACAGAGTGTTACCTTCCCATCTATCCCTTCCGTCCCTCTATCCTTCACTCCCTCCCTTCCATCCCTCCCTCCCTCCCTCCAGGGCCGGAACAGAGTGTTACCTTCCCACCTATCCCTTCCGTCCCTCTATCCTTCACTCCCTCCCTTCCATCCCTCCCTCCCACCAGGGCCGGAACAGAGTGTTACCTTCCCACCTATCCCTTCCGTCCCTCTATCCTTCACTCCCTCCCTTCCATCCCTCCCTCCCTCCCACCAGGGCCGGAACAGAGTGTTACCTTCCCACCTATCCCTTCCGTCCCTCTATCCTTCACTCCCTCAATTCCATCCCTCCCTCCCTCCCTCCTACCAGGGCCGGAACAGAGTGTTACCTTCCCACCTATCCCTTCCGTCCCTCTATCCTTCACTCCCTCCCTTCCGTCCCTCCCACCAGGGCCAGAACAGAGTGTTACCTTCCGAACTATCCCTTCCGTCCCTCTATCCTTCAATCCCTCCCTTCCATTCCTCCATAATCCCTCCAGGGCCGGAACAGAGTGTTACCTTCCCACCTATCCCTTCCGTCCCTCTATCCTTCACTCCCTCCCTTCCATCCCTCCCTCCCTCCCACCAGGGCCGGAACAGAGTGTTACCTTCCCACCTATCCCTTCCGTCCCTCTATCCTTCACTCCCTCCCTTCCATCCCTCCCTCCCTCCCACCAGGGCCGGAACAGAGTGTTACCTTGCCACCTATCCCTTCCGTCCCTCTATCCTTCACTCCCTCCTTTCCATCCCTCCCTCCCACCAGGGCCGGAACAGAGTGTTACCTTCCCACCTATCCCTTCCGTCCCTCTATCCTTCACTCCCTCCCTTCCATCCCTCCCTCCCACCAGGGCAGGAACAGAGTGTTACCTTCCCGCCTATCCCTTCCGTCCCTCTATCCTTCACTCCCTCCCTTCCATCCCTCCCTCCCTCCCACCAGGGCTGGAACAGAGTGTTACCTTCCCACCTATCCCTTCCGTCCCTCTATCCTTCACTCCCTCCATTCCATCCCTCCCACCAGGGCCAGAACAGAGTGTTACCTTCCCACCTATCCCTTCCGTCCCTCTATCCATCACTCCCTCCCTTCCATCCCTCCCTCCCTCCCTCCAGGGCCGGGACAGAGTGTTACCTTCCCACCTATCCCTTCCGTCCCTCTATCCTTCACTCCCTCCCTTCCATCCCTCCCTCCCACCAGGGCCGGAACAGAGTGTTACCTTCCTACCTATCCCTTCCGTCCCTCTATCCTTCACTCCCTCCCTTCCAACCCTCCCTCCCTCCCACCAGGGCTGGAACAGAGTGTTACCTTCCCACCTATCCCTTCCGTCCCTCTATCCTTCACTCCCTCCCTTCCATCCCTCCCTCCCTCCCTCCCACCAGGGCCGGAACAGAGTGTTACCTTCCCACCTATCCCTTCCGTCCCTCTATCCTTCACTCCCTCCCTTCCATCCCTCCCTCCCTCCCACCAGGGCCGGAACAGAGTGTTACCTTACCACCTATCCCTTCCGTCCCTCTATCCTTCAATCCCTCCCTTCCATCCCTCCCTCCCACCAGGGCCGGAACAGAGTGTTACCTTCCCACCTATCCCTTCCGTCCCTCTATCCTTCACTCCCTCCCTTCCATCCCTCCCTCCCTCCCTCCAGGGCCGGAACAGAGTGTTACCTTCCCACCTATCCCTTCCGTCCCTCTATCCTTCACTCCCTCCCTTCCATCCCTCCCTCCCACCAGGGCCGGAACAGAGTGTTACCTTCCCACCTATCCCTTCCGTCCCTCTATCCTTCACTCCCTCCCTTCCATCCCTCCCTCCCACCAGGGCCGGAACAGAGTGTTACCTTCCCACCTATCCCTTCCGTCCCTCTATCCTTCACTCCCTCCCTTTCATCCCTCCCTCCCTTCCACCAGGGCCGGAACAGAGTGTTACCTTACCACCTATCCCTTCCGTCCCTCTATCCTTCACTCCCTCCCTTCCATCCCTCCCTCCCTCCCACCAGGGCCGGAACAGAGTGTTACCTTCCCACCTATCCCTTCTGTCCCTCTATCCTTCACTCCCTCCCTTCCATCCCTCCCAACAGGGCCAGAACAGAGTGTTACCTTCCCACCTATCCCTTCCGTCCCTCTATCCTTCACTCCCTCCCTTCCATCCCTCCCTCCCACCAGGGCCGGAACAGAGTGTTACCTTCCCACCTATCCCTTCCGTCCCTCTATCCTTCACTCCCTCCCTCCCGGGCCGGAACAGAGTGTTACCTTCCCACCTATCCCTTCCGTCCCTCTATCCTTCACTCCCTCCCTTCCATCCCTCCATCCTTCACTCCCTCCCTTCCATCCCTCCCTCCCTCCCACCAGGGCCGGAACAGAGTGTTACCTTAACACCTATCCCTTCCGTCCCTCTATCCTTCACTCCCTCCCTTCCATCCCTCCCTCCCGCCCACCAGGGTCTGAACAGAGTGTTACCTTCCCACCTATCCCTTCCGTCCCTCTATCCTTCACTCCCTCCCTTCCATCCCTCCCTCCCTCCCACCAGGGCCGGAACAGAGTGTTACCTTCCCACCTATCCCTTCCGTCCCTCTATCCTTCACTCCCTCCCTTCCATCCCTCCCTCCCTCCCACCAGGGCCGGAACAGAGTGTTACCTTCCCACCTATCCTTTCCGTCCCTCTATCCTTCACTCCCTCCCTTCCATCCCTCCCTCACTCCCACCAGGGCCGGTACAGAGTGTTACCTTCCCACCTATCCCTTCCGTCCCTCTATCCTTCACTCCCTCCCTTCCATCCCTCCCTCCCTCCCACCAGGGCCGGAACAGAGTGTTACCTTCCCACCTATCCCTTCCGTCCCTCTATCCTTCACTCCCTCCCTTCCATCCCTCCCTCCCTCCCACCAGGGCCGGAACAGAGTGTTACCTTCCCACCTATCCCTTCCGTCCCTCTATCCTTCACTCCCTCCCTTCCATCCCTCCCTCCCTCCCACCAGGGCCGGAACAGAGTGTTACCTTCCCACCTATCCCTTCCGTCCCTCTATCCTTCACTCCCTCCCTTCCATCCCTCCCTCCCTCCCACCAGGGCCGGAACAGAGTGTTACCTTCCCACCTATCCCTTCCGTCCCTCTATCCTTCACTCCCTCCCTTCCATCCCTCCCTCCCACCAGGGCCGGAACAGAGTGTTACCTTCCCACCTATCCCTTCCGTCCCTCTATCCTTCACTCCCTCCCTCCCGGGCCGGAACAGAGTGTTACCTTCCCACCTATCCCTTCCTTCCCTCTATCCTTCACTCCTCCCTTCCATCCCTCCATCCTTCACTCCCTCCCTTCCATCCCTCCCTCCCTCTAACCAGGGCCGGAACAGAGTGTTACCTTAACACCTATCCCTTCCGTCCCTCTATCCTTCACTCCCTCCCTTCCATCCCTCCCTCCCTCCCACCAGGGTCTGAACAGAGTGTTACCTTCCCACCTATCCCTTCCGTCCCTCTATCCTTCACTCCCTCCCTTCCATCCCTCCCTCCCTCCCACCAGGGCCGGAACAGAGTGTTACCTTCCCACCTATCCCTTCCGTCCCTCTATCCTTCACTCCCTCCCTTCCATCCCTCCCTCCCTCCCACCAGGGCCGGAACAGAGTGTTACCTTCCCACCTATCCTTTCCGTCCCTCTATCCTTCACTCCCTCCCTTCCATCCCTCCCTCCCTCCCACCAGGGCCGGTACAGAGTGTTACCTTCCCACCTATCCCTTCCGTCCCTCTATCCTTCACTCCCTCCCTTCCATCCCTCCCTCCCTCCCACCAGGGCCGGAACAGAGTGTTACCTTCCCACCTATCCCTTCCGTCCCTCTATCCTTCACTCCCTCCCTTCCATCCCTCCCTCCCTCCCACCAGGGCCGGAACAGAGTGTTACCTTCCCACCTATCCCTTCCGTCCCTCTATCCTTCACTCCCTCCCTTCCATCCCTCCCTCCCTCCCACCAGGGCCGGAACAGAGTGTTACCTTACCACCTATCCCTTCCGTCCCTCTATCCTTCACTCCCTCCCTTCCATCCCTCCCTCCTACCAGGGCCGGAACAGAGTGTTACCTTCCCACCTATCCCTTCCGTCCCTCTATCCTTCACTCCCTCCCTTCCATCCCTCCCTCCCACCAGGGCCGGAACAGAGTGTTACCTTCCCACCTATCCCTTCCGTCCCTCTATCCTTCACTCCCTCCCTTTCATCCCTCCCTCCCTTCCACCAGGGCCGGAACAGAGTGTTACCTTACCACCTATCCCTTCCGTCCCTCTATCCTTCACTCCCTCCCTTCCATCCCTCCCTCCCTCCCACCAGGGCCGGAACAGAGTGTTACCTTCCCACCTATCCCTTCTGTCCCTCTATCCTTCACTCCCTCCCTTCCATCCCTCCCTCCCTCCCAACAGGGCCAGAACAGAGTGTTACCTTCCCACCTATCCCTTCCGTCCCTCTATCCTTCACTCCCTCCCTTCCATCCCTCCCTCCCACCAGGGCCGGAACAGAGTGTTACCTTCCCACCTATCCCTTCCATCCCTCTATCCTTCACTCCCTCCCTCCCGGGCCGGAACAGAGTGTTACCTTCCCACCTATCCCTTCTGTCCCTCTATCCTTCACTCCCTCCCTTCCATCCCTCCATCCTTCACTCCCTCCCTTCCATCCCTCCCTCCCTCCCACCAGGGCCGGAACAGAGTGTTACCTTAACACCTATCCCTTCCGTCCCTCTATCCTTCACTCCCTCCCTTCCATCCCTCCCTCCCTCCCTCCCACCAGGGTCTGAACAGAGTGTTACCTTCCCACCTATCCCTTCCGTCCCTCTATCCTTCACTCCCTCCCTTCCATCCCTCCCTCCCTCCCACCAGGGCCGGAACAGAGTGTTACCTTCCCACCTATCCCTTCCGTCCCTCTATCCTTCACTCCCTCCCTTCCATCCCTCCCTCCCTCCCACCAGGGCCGGAACAGAGTGTTACCTTCCCACCTATCCCTTCCGTCCCTCTATCCTTCACTCCCTCCCTTCCATCCCTCCCTCCCTCCCACCAGGGCCGGTACAGAGTGTTACCTTCCCACCTATCCCTTCCGTCCCTCTATCCTTCACTCCCTCCCTTCCATCCCTCCCTCCCTCCCACCAGGGCCGGAACAGAGTGTTACCTTCCCACCTATCCCTTCCGTCCCTCTATCCTTCACTCCCTCCCTTCCATCCCTCCCTCCCTCCCACCAGGGCCGGAACAGAGTGTTACCTTCCCACCTATCCCTTCCGTCCCTCTATCCTTCACTCCCTCCCTTCCATCCCTCCCTCCCTCCCACCAGGGCCGGAACAGAGTGTTACCTTACCACCTATCCCTTCCGTCCCTCTATCCTTCACTCCCTCCCTTCCATCCATCCCTCCCTCCCACCAGGGCCGGAACAGAGTGTTACCTTCCCACCTATCCCTTCTGTCCCTCTATCCTTCACTCCCTCCCTTCCATCCCTCCCTCCCTCCCACCAGGGCCGGAACAGAGTGTTACCTTCCCACCTATCCCTTCCGTCCCTCTATCCTTCACTCCCTCCCTTCCATCCCTCCCACCAGGGCCAGAACAGAGTGTTACCTTCCCACCTATCCCTTCCATCCCTCTATCCTTCACTCTCTCCCTTCCATCCCTCCCTCCCTCCCTCCAGGGCCGGAACAGAGTGTTACCTTCCCACCAATCCCTTCCGTCCCTCTATCCTTCACTCCCTCCCTTCCATCCCTCCCTCCCTCCCACCAGGGCCGGAACAGAGTGTTACCTTCCCACCTATCCCTTCCGTCCCTCTATCCTTCACTCCCTCCCTTCCATCCCTCCCTCCCTCCCACTAGGCATGGGCGGAAAATCCGTTCCGCTCGCGGATTTTGCGGATTTTCGGGAAATCCGCAATCCGCGAGATTTGCGAATTTCCCGCAAAATCCGCAAATCCGCGAGCAGCGGATTTTGCTCGCACTGCTCGCACTGTTCGCGTGAGTTCGCGCCCCGCGAATAAGTGCAAAATTGCAGAAATACGATCTTAGCAAAACTGAAAGTAACTACTTACCAGGTTCAAAAGTTCAGGCTCATCATTAGTAGCCATTTCCTGGAGTGCTTCCTGAGGGGCCCCTCCAGAGTTCAGTTGCCAGTTGAAACTATTATGTGACCCTGCTCTGAACCTCAGAATAGTTACACATATGCCACAAAGGTCCTGAATTACAGCTAAGGGAGACAAGCAGGAGCCAGGCTGGAAGTTAAAATCCATTAATCAGCCCCTAATTCATTATTGTCAGTTGGGGCAGGGCAGGTGTTGTAACTAATTTTGCAACAATGAAAGCACTTAGCAAGTGCAAAAGATCACTAATCAGGGCGCACTAAGGAAGCAGGTGCCAGCTAAAAAAATATTCTGTGACACATTAATCAGCCCCAAATTAATTCAGGTCACTTGAGGCAGGGAAGGTGTGCTTTGCTTTGCCGAAAATAATGTACACTGGACAACCAGAGGGTGTGGTGATGAAACAGAGGGTGGCATGGGTGGGCCAGAGGGTGGCATGAGTAGTCAGAGAGTGGCAGTGGTGACAGAGAGTGGCAGTGATGAAGAAGAGTGTCCCAAACAGGCTGGACACGTAGAAACAACAAGTTCGCGAAACTTGCGACCCGACAGGTAAGTTCGCAATTTGCGAAAGTGTACAAAACCCTCGCGAACTGGCAGAAACACGGGCGAACACAAAAAAAAAAAAAATCCGCAAATTCGCGGGAATTCGCGGATTTTGCGGATTGCGAATCCGCAAATCCGCAAAATTCGCGAACGCGAGATCCGCAAAATTCGCTCATGCTTACCTCCCACCAGGGCCGGAACAGAGTGTTACCTTCCCACCTATCCCTTCCGTCCCTCTATCCTTCACTCCCTCCCTTCCATCCCTCCCTCCCTCCCACCAGGGCCGGAACAGAGTGTTACCTTCCCACCTATCCCTTCCGTCCCTCTATCCTTCACTCCCTCTCTTCCATCCCTCCTTCCCTCCCACCAGGGCCGGAACAGAGTGTTACCTTCCCACCTATCCCTTCCGTCCCTCTATCCTTCACTCCCTCCCTTCCATCCCTCCCTCCCTCCCACCAGGGCCGGAACAGAGTGTTACCTTCCCACCTATCCCTTCCGTCCCTCTATCCTTCACTCCCTCCCTTCCATCCCTCCCTCCCTCCCACCAGGGCCGGAACAGAGTGTTACCTTCCCACCTATCCCTTCCGTCCCTCTATCCTTCACTCCCTCCCTTCCATCCCTCCCTCCCTCCCACCAGGGCCGGAACAGAGTGTTACCTTACCACCTATCCCTTCCGTCCCTCTATCCTTCACTCCCTCCCTTCCATCCCTCCCTCCCTCCCTCCCACCAGGGCCGGAACAGAGTGTTACCTTCCCACCTATCCCTTCCGTCCCTCTATCCTTCACTCCCTCCCTTCCATCCCTCCCTCCCTCCCACCAGGGCCGGAACAGAGTGTTACCTTCCCACCTATCCCTTCCGTCCCTCTATCCTTCACTCCCTCCCTTCCATCCCTCCCACCAGGGCCAGAACAGAGTGTTACCTTCCCACCTATCCCTTCCATCCCTCTATCCTTCACTCTCTCCCTTCCATCCCTCCCTCCCTCCCTCCAGGGCCGGAACAGAGTGTTACCTTCCCACCAATCCCTTCCGTCCCTCTATCCTTCACTCCCTCCCTTCCATCCCTCCCTCCCTCCCACCAGGGCCGGAACAGAGTGTTACCTTCCCACCTATCCCTTCCGTCCCTCTATCCTTCACTCCCTCCCTTCCATCCCTCCCTCCCTCCCACCAGGGCCGGAACAGAGTGTTACCTTCCCACCTATCCCTTCCGTCCCTCTATCCTTCACTCCCTCCCTTCCATCCCTCCCTCCCTCCCACCAGGGCCGGAACAGAGTGTTACCTTCCCACCTATCCCTTCCGTCCCTCTATCCTTCACTCCCTCTCTTCCATCCCTCCTTCCCTCCCACCAGGGCCGGAACAGAGTGTTACCTTCCCACCTATCCCTTCCGTCCCTCTATCCTTCACTCCCTCCCTTCCATCCCTCCCTCCCTCCAACCAGGGCCGGAACAGAGTGTTACCTTCCCACCTATCCCTTCCGTCCCTCTATCCTTCACTCCCTCCCTTCCATCCCTCCCTCCCTCCAACCAGGGCCGGAACAGAGTGTTACCTTACCACCTATCCCTTCCGTCCCTCTATCCTTCACTCCCTCCCTTCCATCCCTCCCTCCCTCCCACCAGGGCCGGAACAGAGTGTTACCTTCCCACCTATCCCTTCCGTCCCTCTATCCTTCACTCCCTCCCTTCCATCCCTCCCTCCCTCCCACCAGGGCCGGAACAGAGTGTTACCTTCCCACCTATCCCTTCCGTCCCTCTATCCTTCACTCCCTCCCTTCCATCCATCCCACCAGGGCCAGAACAGAGTGTTACCTTCCCACCTATCCCGTCCGTCCCTCTATCCTTCACTCCCTCCCTTCCATCCCTCCCTCCCTCCCTCCAGGGCCGGAACAGAGTGTTACCTTCCCACCTATCCCTTCCGTCCCTCTATCCTTCACTCCCTCCCTTCCATCCCTCCCTCCCTCCCACCAGGGCCGGAACAGAGTGTTACCTTCCCACCTATCCCTTCCGTCCCTCTATCCTTCACTCCCTCCCTTCCATCCCTCCCTCCCTCCCACCAGGGCCGGAACAGAGTGTTACCTTCCCACCTATCCCTTCCGTCCCTCTATCCTTCACTCCCTCCCTTCCATCCCTCCCTCCCTCCCACCAGGGCCGGAACAGAGTGTTGCCCTCCCACCTATCCCTTCCGTCCCTCTATCCTTCACTCCCTCCCTTCCATCCCTCCCTCCCTCCCATTAGGGCCGGAACAGAGTGTTACCTTCCCACCTATCCCTTACGTCCCTCTATCCTTCACTCCCTCCCTTCCATCCCTCCCTCCCTCCCACCAGGGCCGGAACAGAGTGTTACCTTCCCACCTATCCCTTCCGTCCCTCTATCCTTCACTTTCTCGCTTCCATCCCTCCCTCCCTCCCACCAGGGCCGGAACAGAGTGTTACCTTCCCACCTATCCCTTCCGTCCCTCTATCCTTCACTCCCTCCCTTCCATCCCTCCCTCCCTCCCACCAGGGCCGGAACAGAGTGTTACCTTCCCACCTATCCCTTCTGTCCCTCTATCCTTCACTCCCTCCCTTCCATCCCTCCCTCCCTCCCACCAGGGCCGGAACAGAGTGTTACCTTCCCACCTATCCCTTCCGTCCCTCTATCCTTCACTCCCTCCCTTCCATCCCTCCCTCCCTCCCACCAGGGCGGGATCAGAGTGTTACCTTCCCACCTATCCTTTCCGTCCCTCTATCCTTCACTCCCTCCCTTCCATCCCTCCCTCCCTCCCACCAGGGCCGGAACAGAGTGTTACCTTCCCACCTATCCCTTCCGTCCCTCTATCCTTCACTCCCTCCCTTCCATCCCTCCCTCCCTCCCACCAGGGCCGGAACAGAGTGTTACCTTCCCACCTATCCCTTCCGTCCCTCTATCCTTCACTCCCTCCCTTCCATCCCTCCCTCCCACCAGGGCCGGAACAGAGTGTTACCTTCCCACCTGTCCCTTCCGTCCCTCTATCCTTCACTCCCTCCCTTCCATCCCTCCCTCCCTCCCTCCCTCCAGGGCCGGAACAGAGTGTTACCTTCCCACCTATCCCTTCCGTCCCTCTATCCTTCACTCCCTCCCTTCCATCCCTCCCTCCCTCCCAACGGGGCCAGAACAGAGTGTTACCTTCCCACCTATCCCTTCCGTCCCTCTATCCTTCACTCCCTCCCTTCCATCCCTCCCTCCCTCCCACCAGGGCCGGAACAGAGTATTACCTTCCCACCTATCCCTTCCGTCCCTCTATCCTTCACTCCCTCAATTCCATCCCTCCCTCCCACCAGGGCCGGAACAGAGTGTTACCTTCCCACCTATCCCTTCCGTCCCTCTATCCTTCACTCCCTCCCTTCCGTCCCTCCCACCAGGGCCAGAACAGAGTGTTACCTTCCCACCTATCCCTTCCGTCCCTCTATCCTTCACTCCCTCCCTTCCATCCCTCCCTCCCTCCAGGGCAGGAACAGAGTGTTACCTTCCCACCTATCCCTTCCGTCCCTCTATCCTTCACTCCCTCCCTTCCATCCCTCCCTCCCTCCCACCAGGGCCGGAACAGAGTGTTACCTTCCCACCTATCCCTTCCGTCCCTCTATCCTTCACTCCCTCCCTTCCATCCCTCCCTCCCACCAGGGCCGGAACAGAGTGTTACCTTCCCACCTATCCCTTCCGTCCCTCTATCCTTCACTCCCTCCTTTCCATCCCTCCCTCCCACCAGGGCCGGAACAGAGTGTTACCTTCCCACCTATCCCTTCCGTCCCTCTATCCTTTACTCCCTCCCTCCCTCCCACCAGGGCCGGAACAGAGTGTTACCTTCCCGCCTATCCCTTCAGTCCCTCTATCCTTCACTCCCTCCCTTCCATCCCTCCCTCCCTCCCACCAGGGCTGGAACAGAGTGTTACCTTCCCACCTATCCCTTCCGTCCCTCTATCCTTCACTCCCTCCCTTCCATCCCTCCCACCAGGGCCAGAACAGAGTGTTACCTTCCCACCTATCCCTTCCGTCCCTCTATCCATCACTCCCTCCCTCCCTTCCATCCCTCCCTCCAGGGCCAGGACAGAGTGTTACCTTCCCACCTATCCCTTCCGTCCCTCTATCCTTCACTCCCTCCCTTCCATCCCTCCCTCCCTCCCACCAGGGCCGGAACAGAGTGTTACCTTCCCACCTATCCCTTCCGTCCCTCTATCCTTCACTCCCTCCCTTCCATCCCTCCCTCCCTCCCACCAGGGCTGGAACAGAGTGTTACCTTCCCACCTATCCCTTCCGTCCCTCTATCCTTCACTCCCTCCTTTCCATCCCTCCCTCCCACCAGGGCCGGAACAGAGTGTTACCTTCCCACCTATCCCTTCCGTCCCTCTATCCTTTACTCCCTCCCTCCCTCCCACCAGGGCCGGAACAGAGTGTTACCTTCCCACCTATCCCTTCCGTCCCTCTATCCTTCACTCCCTCCCTTCCATCCCTCCCTCCCACCAGGGCCGGAACAGAGTGTTACCTTCCCACCTATCCCTTCCGTCCCTCTATCCTTCACTCCCTCCCTTCCATCCCTCCCTCCCTTCCACCAGGGCCGGAACAGAGTGTTACCTTCCCACCTATCCCTTCCATCCCTCTATCCTTCACTCCCTCCCTTCCCTCCCTCCCTCCCTCCCTCCAGGGCCTGAACAGAGTGTTACCTTCCCACCTATCCCTTCCGTCCCTCTATCCTTCACTCCCTCCCTTCCATCCCTCCCTCCCTCCCACCAGGGCCGGAACAGAGTGTTACCTTCCCACCTATCCCTTCCGTCCCTCTATCCTTCACTCCCTCCCTTCCATCCCTCCCTCCCTCCCACCAGGGCCGGTACAGAGTGTTACCTTCCCACCTATCCCTTCCGTCCCTCTATCCTTCACTCCCTCCCTTCCATCCCTCCCTCCCTCCCACCAGGGCCGGAACAGAGTGTTAACTTCCCACCTATCCCTTCCGTCCCTCTATCCTTCACTCCCTCCCTTCCATCCCTCCCACCAGGGCCAGAACAGAGTGTTACCTTCCCACCTATCCCTTCCGTCCCTCTATCCTTCACTCCCTCCCTTCCATCTCTCCCTCCCTCCCTCCAGGGCCGGAACAGAGTGTTACCTTCCCACCTATCCCTTCCGTCCCTCTATCCTTCACTCCCTCCCTTCCATCCCTCCCTCCCACCAGGGCCGGAACAGAGTGTTACCTTCCCACCTATCCCTTCCGTCCCTCTATCCTTCACTCCCTCCCTTCCATCCCTCCCTTCCTCCCACCAGGGGCGGAACAGAGTGTTACCTTCCCACCTATCCCTTCCGTCCCTCTATCCTTCACTCCCTCCCTTCCATCCCTCCCTCCCTCCCACCAGGGCCGGAACAGAGTGTTACCTTCCCACCTATCCCTTCCGTCCCTCTATCCTTCACTCCCTCCCTCCCGGGCCGGAACAGAGTGTTACCTTCCCACCTATCCCTTCCGTCCCTCTATCCTTCACTCCCTCCCTTCCATCCCTCCATCCTTCACTCCCTCCCTTCCATCCCTCCCTCCCTCCCACCAGGGCCGGAACGGAGTGTTACCTTAACACCTATCCCTTCCGTCCCTCTATCCTTCACTCCCTCCCTTCCATCCCTCCCTCCCTCCCACCAGGGTCGGAACAGAGTGTTACCTTCCCACCTATCCCTTCCGTCCCTCTATCCTTCACTCCCTCCCTTCCATCCCTCCCTCCCTCCCACCAGGGCCGGAACAGAGTGTTACCTTCCCACCTATCCCTTCCGTCCCTCTATCCTTCACTCCCTCCCTTCCATCCCTCCATCCTTCACTCCCTCCCTTCCATCCCTCCCTCCCTCCCACCAGGGCCGGAACAGAGTGTTACCTTCCCACCTATCCCTTCCGTCCCTCTATCCTTCACTCCCTCCCTTCCATCCCTCCCTCCCTCCCACCAGGGTCGGAACAGAGTGTTACCTTCCCACCTATCCCTTCCGTCCCTCTATCCTTCACTCCCTCCCTTCCATCCCTCCCTCCCACCAGGGCCGGAACAGAGTGTTAACTTCCCACCTATCCCTTCCGTCCCTCTATCCTTCACTCCCTCCCTTCCATCCCTCCCACCAGGACCAGAACAGAGTGTTACCTTCCCACCTATCCCTTCCGTCCCTCTATCCTTCACTCCCTCCCTTCCATCTCTCCCTCCCTCCCTCCAGGGCCGGAACAGAGTGTTACCTTCCCACCTATCCCTTCCGTCCCTCTATCCTTCACTCCCTCCCTTCCATCCCTCCCACCAGGACCAGAACAGAGTGTTACCTTCCCACCTATCCCTTCCGTCCCTCTATCCTTCACTCCCTCCCTTCCATCTCTCCCTCCCTCCCTCCAGGGCCGGAACAGAGTGTTACCTTCCCACCTATCCCTTCCGTCCCTCTATCCTTCACTCCCTCCCTTCCATCCCTCCCTCCCACCAGGGCCGGAACAGAGTGTTACCTTCCCACCTATCCCTTCCGTCCCTCTATCCTTCACTCCCTCCCTTCCATCCCTCCCTTCCTCCCACCAGGGGCGGAACAGAGTGTTACCTTCCCACCTATCCCTTCCGTCCCTCTATCCTTCACTCCCTCCCTTCCATCCCTCCCTCCCTCCCACCAGGGCCGGAACAGAGTGTTACCTTCCCACCTATCCCTTCCGTCCCTCTATCCTTCACTCCCTCCCTCCCGGGCCGGAACAGAGTGTTACCTTCCCACCTATCCCTTCCGTCCCTCTATCCTTCACTCCCTCCCTTCCATCCCTCCATCCTTCACTCCCTCCCTTCCATCCCTCCCTCCCTCCCACCAGGGCCGGAACGGAGTGTTACCTTAACACCTATCCCTTCCGTCCCTCTATCCTTCACTCCCTCCCTTCCATCCCTCCCTCCCTCCCACCAGGGTCGGAACAGAGTGTTACCTTCCCACCTATCCCTTCCGTCCCTCTATCCTTCACTCCCTCCCTTCCATCCCTCCCTCCCTCCCACCAGGGCCGGAACAGAGTGTTACCTTCCCACCTATCCCTTCCGTCCCTCTATCCTTCACTCCCTCCCTTCCATCCCTCCCTCCCTCCCACCAGGGCCGGAACAGAGTGTTACCTTCCCACCTATCCCTTCCGTCCCTCTATCCTTCACTCCCTCCCTTCCATCCCTCCCACCCTCCCACCAGGGCCGGAACAGTGTTACCTTCCCACCTATCCCTTCCGTCCCTCTATCCTTCACTCCCTCCCTTCCATCCCTCCCACCAGGGCCAGAACAGAGTGTTACCTTCCCACCTATCCCTTCCATCCCTCTATCCTTCACTCCCTCCCTTCCATCCCTCCCTCCCTCCCACCAGGGCCGGAACAGAGTGTTACCTTACCACCTATCCCTTCCGTCCCTCTATCCTTCAATCCCTCCCTTCCATCCCTCCCTCCCACCAGGGCCGGAACAGAGTGTTACCTTCCCACCTATCCCTTCCGTCCCTCTATCCTTCACTCCCTCCCTTCCATCCCTCCCTCCCACCAGGGCCGGAACAGAGTGTTACCTTCCCACCTATCCCTTCCGTCCCTCTATCCTTCACTCCCTCCCTTCCATCCCTCCCTCCCTTCCACCAGGGCCGGAACAGAGTGTTACCTTCCCACCTATCCCTTCCATCCCTCTATCCTTCACTCCCTCCCTTCCCTCCCTCCCTCCCTCCCTCCAGGGCCTGAACAGAGTGTTACCTTCCCACCTATCCCTTCCGTCCCTCTATCCTTCACTCCCTCCCTTCCATCCCTCCCTCCCTCCCACCAGGGCCGGAACAGAGTGTTACCTTCCCACCTATCCCTTCCGTCCCTCTATCCTTCACTCCCTCCCTTCCATCCCTCCCTCCCTCCCACCAGGGCCGGTACAGAGTGTTACCTTCCCACCTATCCCTTCCGTCCCTCTATCCTTCACTCCCTCCCTTCCATCCCTCCCTCCCTCCCACCAGGGCCGGAACAGAGTGTTAACTTCCCACCTATCCCTTCCGTCCCTCTATCCTTCACTCCCTCCCTTCCATCCCTCCCACCAGGACCAGAACAGAGTGTTACCTTCCCACCTATCCCTTCCGTCCCTCTATCCTTCACTCCCTCCCTTCCATCTCTCCCTCCCTCCCTCCAGGGCCGGAACAGAGTGTTACCTTCCCACCTATCCCTTCCGTCCCTCTATCCTTCACTCCCTCCCTTCCATCCCTCCCACCAGGACCAGAACAGAGTGTTACCTTCCCACCTATCCCTTCCGTCCCTCTATCCTTCACTCCCTCCCTTCCATCTCTCCCTCCCTCCCTCCAGGGCCGGAACAGAGTGTTACCTTCCCACCTATCCCTTCCGTCCCTCTATCCTTCACTCCCTCCCTCCCGGGCCGGAACAGAGTGTTACCTTCCCACCTATCCCTTCCGTCCCTCTATCCTTCACTCCCTCCCTTCCATCCCTCCATCCTTCACTCCCTCCCTTCCATCCCTCCCTCCCTCCCACCAGGGCCGGAACGGAGTGTTACCTTAACACCTATCCCTTCCGTCCCTCTATCCTTCACTCCCTCCCTTCCATCCCTCCCTCCCTCCCACCAGGGTCGGAACAGAGTGTTACCTTCCCACCTATCCCTTCCGTCCCTCTATCCTTCACTCCCTCCCTTCCATCCCTCCCTCCCTCCCACCAGGGCCGGAACAGAGTGTTACCTTCCCACCTATCCCTTCCGTCCCTCTATCCTTCACTCCCTCCCTTCCATCCCTCCCTCCCTCCCACCAGGGCCGGAACAGAGTGTTACCTTCCCACCTATCCCTTCCGTCCCTCTATCCTTCACTCCCTCCCTTCCATCCCTCCCACCCTCCCACCAGGGCCGGAACAGTGTTACCTTCCCACCTATCCCTTCCGTCCCTCTATCCTTCACTCCCTCCCTTCCATCCCTCCCACCAGGGCCAGAACAGAGTGTTACCTTCCCACCTATCCCTTCCATCCCTCTATCCTTCACTCCCTCCCTTCCATCCCTCCCTCCCTCCCACCAGGGCCGGAACAGAGTGTTACCTTACCACCTATCCCTTCCGTCCCTCTATCCTTCAATCCCTCCCTTCCATCCCTCCCTCCCACCAGGGCCGGAACAGAGTGTTACCTTCCCACCTATCCCTTCCGTCCCTCTATCCTTCACTCCCTCCCTTCCATCCCTCCCTCCCACCAGGGCCGGAACAGAGTGTTACCTTCCCACCTATCCCTTCCGTCCCTCTATCCTTCACTCCCTCCCTTCCATCCCTCCCTCCCTTCCACCAGGGCCGGAACAGAGTGTTACCTTCCCACCTATCCCTTCCATCCCTCTATCCTTCACTCCCTCCCTTCCCTCCCTCCCTCCCTCCCTCCAGGGCCTGAACAGAGTGTTACCTTCCCACCTATCCCTTCCGTCCCTCTATCCTTCACTCCCTCCCTTCCATCCCTCCCTCCCTCCCACCAGGGCCGGAACAGAGTGTTACCTTCCCACCTATCCCTTCCGTCCCTCTATCCTTCACTCCCTCCCTTCCATCCCTCCCTCCCTCCCACCAGGGCCGGTACAGAGTGTTACCTTCCCACCTATCCCTTCCGTCCCTCTATCCTTCACTCCCTCCCTTCCATCCCTCCCTCCCTCCCACCAGGGCCGGAACAGAGTGTTAACTTCCCACCTATCCCTTCCGTCCCTCTATCCTTCACTCCCTCCCTTCCATCCCTCCCACCAGGACCAGAACAGAGTGTTACCTTCCCACCTATCCCTTCCGTCCCTCTATCCTTCACTCCCTCCCTTCCATCTCTCCCTCCCTCCCTCCAGGGCCGGAACAGAGTGTTACCTTCCCACCTATCCCTTCCGTCCCTCTATCCTTCACTCCCTCCCTTCCATCCCTCCCTCCCACCAGGGCCGGAACAGAGTGTTAACTTCCCACCTATCCCTTCCGTCCCTCTATCCTTCACTCCCTCCCTTCCATCCCTCCCACCAGGACCAGAACAGAGTGTTACCTTCCCACCTATCCCTTCCGTCCCTCTATCCTTCACTCCCTCCCTTCCATCTCTCCCTCCCTCCCTCCAGGGCCGGAACAGAGTGTTACCTTCCCACCTATCCCTTCCGTCCCTCTATCCTTCACTCCCTCCCTTCCATCCCTCCCACCAGGACCAGAACAGAGTGTTACCTTCCCACCTATCCCTTCCGTCCCTCTATCCTTCACTCCCTCCCTTCCATCTCTCCCTCCCTCCCTCCAGGGCCGGAACAGAGTGTTACCTTCCCACCTATCCCTTCCGTCCCTCTATCCTTCACTCCCTCCCTTCCATCCCTCCCTCCCACCAGGGCCGGAACAGAGTGTTACCTTCCCACCTATCCCTTCCGTCCCTCTATCCTTCACTCCCTCCCTTCCATCCCTCCCTTCCTCCCACCAGGGGCGGAACAGAGTGTTACCTTCCCACCTATCCCTTCCGTCCCTCTATCCTTCACTCCCTCCCTTCCATCCCTCCCTCCCTCCCACCAGGGCCGGAACAGAGTGTTACCTTCCCACCTATCCCTTCCGTCCCTCTATCCTTCACTCCCTCCCTCCCGGGCCGGAACAGAGTGTTACCTTCCCACCTATCCCTTCCGTCCCTCTATCCTTCACTCCCTCCCTTCCATCCCTCCATCCTTCACTCCCTCCCTTCCATCCCTCCCTCCCTCCCACCAGGGCCGGAACGGAGTGTTACCTTAACACCTATCCCTTCCGTCCCTCTATCCTTCACTCCCTCCCTTCCATCCCTCCCTCCCTCCCACCAGGGTCGGAACAGAGTGTTACCTTCCCACCTATCCCTTCCGTCCCTCTATCCTTCACTCCCTCCCTTCCATCCCTCCCTCCCTCCCACCAGGGCCGGAACAGAGTGTTACCTTCCCACCTATCCCTTCCGTCCCTCTATCCTTCACTCCCTCCCTTCCATCCCTCCCTCCCTCCCACCAGGGCCGGAACAGAGTGTTACCTTCCCACCTATCCCTTCCGTCCCTCTATCCTTCACTCCCTCCCTTCCATCCCTCCCACCCTCCCACCAGGGCCGGAACAGTGTTACCTTCCCACCTATCCCTTCCGTCCCTCTATCCTTCACTCCCTCCCTTCCATCCCTCCCACCAGGGCCAGAACAGAGTGTTACCTTCCCACCTATCCCTTCCATCCCTCTATCCTTCACTCCCTCCCTTCCATCCCTCCCTCCCTCCCACCAGGGCCGGAACAGAGTGTTACCTTACCACCTATCCCTTCCGTCCCTCTATCCTTCAATCCCTCCCTTCCATCCCTCCCTCCCACCAGGGCCGGAACAGAGTGTTACCTTCCCACCTATCCCTTCCGTCCCTCTATCCTTCACTCCCTCCCTTCCATCCCTCCCTCCCACCAGGGCCGGAACAGAGTGTTACCTTCCCACCTATCCCTTCCGTCCCTCTATCCTTCACTCCCTCCCTTCCATCCCTCCCTCCCTTCCACCAGGGCCGGAACAGAGTGTTACCTTCCCACCTATCCCTTCCATCCCTCTATCCTTCACTCCCTCCCTTCCCTCCCTCCCTCCCTCCCTCCAGGGCCTGAACAGAGTGTTACCTTCCCACCTATCCCTTCCGTCCCTCTATCCTTCACTCCCTCCCTTCCATCCCTCCCTCCCTCCCACCAGGGCCGGAACAGAGTGTTACCTTCCCACCTATCCCTTCCGTCCCTCTATCCTTCACTCCCTCCCTTCCATCCCTCCCTCCCTCCCACCAGGGCCGGTACAGAGTGTTACCTTCCCACCTATCCCTTCCGTCCCTCTATCCTTCACTCCCTCCCTTCCATCCCTCCCTCCCTCCCACCAGGGCCGGAACAGAGTGTTAACTTCCCACCTATCCCTTCCGTCCCTCTATCCTTCACTCCCTCCCTTCCATCCCTCCCACCAGGACCAGAACAGAGTGTTACCTTCCCACCTATCCCTTCCGTCCCTCTATCCTTCACTCCCTCCCTTCCATCTCTCCCTCCCTCCCTCCAGGGCCGGAACAGAGTGTTACCTTCCCACCTATCCCTTCCGTCCCTCTATCCTTCACTCCCTCCCTTCCATCCCTCCCACCAGGACCAGAACAGAGTGTTACCTTCCCACCTATCCCTTCCGTCCCTCTATCCTTCACTCCCTCCCTTCCATCTCTCCCTCCCTCCCTCCAGGGCCGGAACAGAGTGTTACCTTCCCACCTATCCCTTCCGTCCCTCTATCCTTCACTCCCTCCCTTCCATCCCTCCCTCCCACCAGGGCCGGAACAGAGTGTTACCTTCCCACCTATCCCTTCCGTCCCTCTATCCTTCACTCCCTCCCTTCCATCCCTCCCTTCCTCCCACCAGGGGCGGAACAGAGTGTTACCTTCCCACCTATCCCTTCCGTCCCTCTATCCTTCACTCCCTCCCTTCCATCCCTCCCTCCCTCCCACCAGGGCCGGAACAGAGTGTTCCCTTCCCACCTATCCCTTCCGTCCCTCTATCCTTCACTCCCTCCCTCCCGGGCCGGAACAGAGTGTTACCTTCCCACCTATCCCTTCCGTCCCTCTATCCTTCACTCCCTCCCTTCCATCCCTCCATCCTTCACTCCCTCCCTTCCATCCCTCCCTCCCTCCCACCAGGGCCGGAACGGAGTGTTACCTTAACACCTATCCCTTCCGTCCCTCTATCCTTCACTCCCTCCCTTCCATCCCTCCCTCCCTCCCACCAGGGTCGGAACAGAGTGTTACCTTCCCACCTATCCCTTCCGTCCCTCTATCCTTCACTCCCTCCCTTCCATCCCTCCCTCCCTCCCACCAGGGCCGGAACCGAGTGTTACCTTCCCACCTATCCCTTCCGTCCCTCTATCCTTCACTCCCTCCCTTCCATCCCTCCCTCCCTCCCACCAGGGCCGGAACAGAGTGTTACCTTCCCACCTATCCCTTCCGTCCCTCTATCCTTCACTCCCTCCCTTCCATCCCTCCCACCCTCCCACCAGGGCCGGAACAGTGTTACCTTCCCACCTATCCCTTCCGTCCCTCTATCCTTCACTCCCTCCCTTCCATCCCTCCCACCAGGGCCAGAACAGAGTGTTACCTTCCCACCTATCCCTTCCATCCCTCTATCCTTCACTCCCTCCCTTCCATCCCTCCCTCCCTCCCACCAGGGCCGGAACAGAGTGTTACCTTACCACCTATCCCTTCCGTCCCTCTATCCTTCAATCCCTCCCTTCCATCCCTCCCTCCCACCAGGGCCGGAACAGAGTGTTACCTTCCCACCTATCCCTTCCGTCCCTCTATCCTTCACTCCCTCCCTTCCATCCCTCCCTCCCACCAGGGCCGGAACAGAGTGTTACCTTCCCACCTATCCCTTCCGTCCCTCTATCCTTCACTCCCTCCCTTCCATCCCTCCCTCCCTTCCACCAGGGCCGGAACAGAGTGTTACCTTCCCACCTATCCCTTCCATCCCTCTATCCTTCACTCCCTCCCTTCCCTCCCTCCCTCCCTCCCTCCAGGGCCTGAACAGAGTGTTACCTTCCCACCTATCCCTTCCGTCCCTCTATCCTTCACTCCCTCCCTTCCATCCCTCCCTCCCTCCCACCAGGGCCGGAACAGAGTGTTACCTTCCCACCTATCCCTTCCGTCCCTCTATCCTTCACTCCCTCCCTTCCATCCCTCCCTCCCTCCCACCAGGGCCGGTACAGAGTGTTACCTTCCCACCTATCCCTTCCGTCCCTCTATCCTTCACTCCCTCCCTTCCATCCCTCCCTCCCTCCCACCAGGGCCGGAACAGAGTGTTAACTTCCCACCTATCCCTTCCGTCCCTCTATCCTTCACTCCCTCCCTTCCATCCCTCCCACCAGGACCAGAACAGAGTGTTACCTTCCCACCTATCCCTTCCGTCCCTCTATCCTTCACTCCCTCCCTTCCATCTCTCCCTCCCTCCCTCCAGGGCCGGAACAGAGTGTTACCTTCCCACCTATCCCTTCCGTCCCTCTATCCTTCACTCCCTCCCTTCCATCCCTCCCTCCCACCAGGGCCGGAACAGAGTGTTACCTTCCCACCTATCCCTTCCGTCCCTCTATCCTTCACTCCCTCCCTTCCATCCCTCCCTTCCTCCCACCAGGGGCGGAACAGAGTGTTACCTTCCCACCTATCCCTTCCGTCCCTCTATCCTTCACTCCCTCCCTTCCATCCCTCCCTCCCTCCCACCAGGGCCGGAACAGAGTGTTACCTTCCCACCTATCCCTTCCGTCCCTCTATCCTTCACTCCCTCCCTCCCGGGCCGGAACAGAGTGTTACCTTCCCACCTATCCCTTCCGTCCCTCTATCCTTCACTCCCTCCCTTCCATCCCTCCATCCTTCACTCCCTCCCTTCCATCCCTCCCTCCCTCCCACCAGGGCCGGAACGGAGTGTTACCTTAACACCTATCCCTTCAGTCCCTCTATCCTTCACTCCCTCCCTTCCATCCCTCCCTCCCTCCCACCAGGGTCGGAACAGAGTGTTACCTTCCCACCTATCCCTTCCGTCCCTCTATCCTTCACTCCCTCCCTTCCATCCCTCCCTCCCTCCCACCAGGGCCGGAACAGAGTGTTACCTTCCCACCTATCCCTTCCGTCCCTCTATCCTTCACTCCCTCCCTTCCATCCCTCCCTCCCTCCCACCAGGGCCGGAACAGAGTGTTACCTTCCCACCTATCCCTTCCGTCCCTCTATCCTTCACTCCCTCCCTTCCATCCCTCCCTCCCTCCCACCAGGGCCGGTACAGAGTGTTACCTTCCCACCTATCCCTTCCGTCCCTCTATCCTTCACTCCCTCCCTTCCATCCCTCCCTCCCTCCCACCAGGGCCGGAACCGAGTGTTACCTTCCCACCTATCCCTTCCGTCCCTCTATCCTTCACTCCCTCCCTTCCATCCCTCCCTCCCTCCCACCAGGGCCGGAACAGAGTGTTACCTTCCCACCTATCCCTTCCGTCCCTCTATCCTTCACTCCCTCCCTTCCATCCCTCCCACCCTCCCACCAGGGCCGGAACAGTGTTACCTTCCCACCTATCCCTTCCGTCCCTCTATCCTTCACTCCCTCCCTTCCATCCCTCCCACCAGGGCCAGAACAGAGTGTTACCTTCCCACCTATCCCTTCCATCCCTCTATCCTTCACTTCCTCCCTTCCATCCCTCCCTCCCTCCCTCCAGGGCCGGAACAGAGTGTTACCTTCCCACCTATCCCTTCCGTCCCTCTATCCTTCACTCCCTCCCTTCCATCCCTCCCTCCCTCCCACCAGGGCCGGAACAGTGTTACCTTCCCACCTATCCCTTCCGTCCCTCTATCCTTCACTCCCTCCCTTCCATCCCTCCCTCCCTCCCACCAGGGCCGTAACAGAGTGTTACCTTCCCACCTATCCCTTCCGTCCCTCTATCCTTCACTCCCTCCCTTCCATCCCTCCCTCCCACCCACCAGGGCCGGAACAGAGTGTTACCTTCCCACCTATCCCTTCCGTCCCTCTATCCTTCACTCCCTCCCTTCCATCCCTCCCTCCCTCCCACCAGGGCCGGAACAGAGTGTTACCTTCCCACCTATCCCTTCTGTCCCTCTATCCTTCACTCCCTCCTTTCCATCCCTCCCTCCCACCAGGGCCGGAACAGAGTGTTACCTTCCCACCTATCCCTTCCGTCCCTCTATCCTTTACTCCCTCCCTCCCTCCCACCAGGGCCGGAACAGAGTGTTACCTTCCCGCCTATCCCTTCCGTCCCTCTATCCTTCACTCCCTCCCTTCCATCCCTCCCTCCCTCCCACCAGGGCTGGAACAGAGTGTTACCTTCCCACCTATCCCTTCCGTCCCTCTATTCTTCACTCCCTCCCTTCCATCCCTCCCACCAGGGCCAGGACAGAGTGTTACCTTCCCACCTATCCCTTCCGTCCCTCTATCCTTCACTCCCTCCCTTCCATCCCTCCCTCCCTCCCACCAGGGCCGGAACAGAGTGTTACCTTCCCACCTATCCCTTCCGTCCCTCTATCCTTCACTCCCTCCCTTCCATCCCTCCCTCCCACCAGGGCCGGAACAGAGTGTTACCTTCCCACCTGTCCCTTCCGTCCCTCTATCCTTCACTCCCTCCCTTCCATCCCTCCCTCCCTCCCTCCCTCCAGGGCCGGAACAGAGTGTTACCTTCCCACCTATCCCTTCCGTCCCTCTATCCTTCACTCCCTCCCTTCCATCCCTCCCTCCCTCCCACCAGGGCCGGAACAGAGTATTACCTTCCCACCTATCCCTTCCGTCCCTTTATCCTTCACTCCCTCAATTCCATCCCTCCCTCCCTCCCTCTCACCAGGGCCGGAACAGAGTGTTACCTTCCCACCTATCCCACCTATCCCTTCCGTCCCTCTATCCTTCACTCCCTCAATTCCATCCCTCCCTCCCACCAGGGCCGGAACAGAGTGTTACCTTCCCACCTATCCCTTCCGTCCCTCTATCCTTCACTCCCTCCCTTCCGTCCCTCCCACCAGGGCCAGAACAGAGTGTTACCTTCCCACCTATCCCTTCCGTCCCTCTATCCTTCACTCCCTCCCTTCCATCCCTCCCTCCCTCCAGGGCAGGAACAGAGTGTTACCTTCCCACCTATCCCTTCCGTCCCTCTATCCTTCACTCCCTCCCTTCCATCCCTCCCTCCCTCCCACCAGGGCCGGAACAGAGTGTTACCTTCCCACCTATCCCTTCCGTCCCTCTATCCTTCACTCCCTCCCTTCCATCCCTCCCTCCCACCAGGGCCGGAACAGAGTGTTACCTTCCCACCTATCCCTTCCGTCCCTCTATCCTTCACTCCCTCCTTTCCATCCCTCCCTCCCACCAGGGCCGGAACAGAGTGTTACCTTCCCACCTATCCCTTCCGTCCCTCTATCCTTTACTCCCTCCCTCCCTCCCACCAGGGCCGGAACAGAGTGTTACCTTCCCGCCTATCCCTTCAGTCCCTCTATCCTTCACTCCCTCCCTTCCATCCCTCCCTCCCTCCCACCAGGGCTGGAACAGAGTGTTACCTTCCCACCTATCCCTTCCGTCCCTCTATCCTTCACTCCCTCCCTTCCATCCCTCCCACCAGGGCCAGAACAGAGTGTTACCTTCCCACCTATCCCTTCCGTCCCTCTATCCATCACTCCCTCCCTCCCTTCCATCCCTCCCTCCAGGGCCAGGACAGAGTGTTACCTTCCCACCTATCCCTTCCGTCCCTCTATCCTTCACTCCCTCCCTTCCATCCCTCCCTCCCTCCCACCAGGGCCGGAACAGAGTGTTACCTTCCCACCTATCCCTTCCGTCCCTCTATCCTTCACTCCCTCCCTTCCATCCCTCCCTCCCTCCCACCAGGGCTGGAACAGAGTGTTACCTTCCCACCTATCCCTTCCGTCCCTCTATCCTTCACTCCCTCCCTTCCATCCCTCCCTCCCTCCCACCAGGGCCGGAACAGAGTGTTACCTTCCCACCTATCCCTTCCGTCCCTCTATCCTTCACTCCCTCCCTTCCATCCCTCCCTCCCTCCCACCAGGGCCGGAACAGAGTGTTACCTTACCACCTATCCCTTCCGTCCCTCTATCCTTCAATCCCTCCCTTCCATCCCTCCCTCCCACCAGGGCCGGAACAGAGTGTTACCTTCCCACCTATCCCTTCCGTCCCTCTATCCTTCACTCCCTCCCTTCCATCCCTCCCTCCCACCAGGGCCGGAACAGAGTGTTACCTTCCCACCTATCCCTTCCGTCCCTCTATCCTTCACTCCCTCCCTTCCATCCCTCCCTCCCTTCCACCAGGGCCGGAACAGAGTGTTACCTTCCCACCTATCCCTTCCATCCCTCTATCCTTCACTCCCTCCCTTCCCTCCCTCCCTCCCTCCCTCCCTCCAGGGCCTGAACAGAGTGTTACCTTCCCACCTATCCCTTCCGTCCCTCTATCCTTCACTCCCTCCCTTCCATCCCTCCCTCCCTCCCACCAGGGCCGGAACAGAGTGTTACCTTCCCACCTATCCCTTCCGTCCCTCTATCCTTCACTCCCTCCCTTCCATCCCTCCCTCCCTCCCACCAGGGCCGGTACAGAGTGTTACCTTCCCACCTATCCCTTCCGTCCCTCTATCCTTCACTCCCTCCCTCCCGGGCCGGAACAGAGTGTTACCTTCCCACCTATCCCTTCCGTCCCTCTATCCTTCACTCCCTCCCTTCCATCCCTCCATCCTTCACTCCCTCCCTTCCATCCCTCCCTCCCTCCCACCAGGGCCGGAACGGAGTGTTACCTTAACACCTATCCCTTCCGTCCCTCTATCCTTCACTCCCTCCCTTCCATCCCTCCCTCCCTCCCACCAGGGTCGGAACAGAGTGTTACCTTCCCACCTATCCCTTCCGTCCCTCTATCCTTCACTCCCTCCCTTCCATCCCTCCCTCCCTCCCACCAGGGCCGGAACAGAGTGTTACCTTCCCACCTATCCCTTCCGTCCCTCTATCCTTCACTCCCTCCCTTCCATCCCTCCCTCCCTCCCACCAGGGCCGGAACAGAGTGTTACCTTCCCACCTATCCCTTCCGTCCCTCTATCCTTCACTCCCTCCCTTCCATCCCTCCCTCCCTCCCACCAGGGCCGGTACAGAGTGTTACCTTCCCACCTATCCCTTCCGTCCCTCTATCCTTCACTCCCTCCCTTCCATCCCTCCCTCCCTCCCACCAGGGCCGGAACCGAGTGTTACCTTCCCACCTATCCCTTCCGTCCCTCTATCCTTCACTCCCTCCCTTCCATCCCTCCCTCCCTCCCACCAGGGCCGGAACAGAGTGTTATCTTCCCACCTATCCCTTCCGTCCCTCTATCCTTCACTCCCTCCCTTCCATCCCTCCCACCCTCCCACCAGGGCCGGAACAGTGTTACCTTCCCACCTATCCCTTCCGTCCCTCTATCCTTCACTCCCTCCCTTCCATCCCTCCCACCAGGGCCAGAACAGAGTGTTACCTTCCCACCTATCCCTTCCATCCCTCTATCCTTCACTTCCTCCCTTCCATCCCTCCCTCCCTCCCTCCAGGGCCGGAACAGAGTGTTACCTTCCCACCTATCCCTTCCGTCCCTCTATCCTTCACTCCCTCCCTTCCATCCCTCCCTCCCTCCCACCAGGGCCAGAACAGTGTTACCTTCCCACCTATCCCTTCCGTCCCTCTATCCTTCACTCCCTCCCTTCCATCCCTCCCTCCCTCCCACCAGGGCCGTAACAGAGTGTTACCTTCCCACCTATCCCTTCCGTCCCTCTATCCTTCACTCCCTCCCTTCCATCCCTCCCTCCCACCCACCAGGGCCGGAACAGAGTGTTACCTTCCCACCTATCCCTTCCGTCCCTCTATCCTTCACTCCCTCCCTTCCATCCCTCCCTCCCTCCCACCAGGGCCGGAACAGAGTGTTACCTTCCCACCTATCCCTTCTGTCCTTCTATCCTTCACTCCCTCCTTTCCATCCCTCCCTCCCACCAGGGCCGGAACAGAGTGTTACCTTCCCACCTATCCCTTCCGTCCCTCTATCCTTTACTCCCTCCCTCCCTCCCACCAGGGCCGGAACAGAGTGTTACCTTCCCGCCTATCCCTTCCGTCCCTCTATCCTTCACTCCCTCCCTTCCATCCCTCCCTCCCTCCCACCAGGGCTGGAACAGAGTGTTACCTTCCCACCTATCCCTTCCGTCCCTCTATTCTTCACTCCCTCCCTTCCATCCCTCCCACCAGGGCCAGGACAGAGTGTTACCTTCCCACCTATCCCTTCCGTCCCTCTATCCTTCACTCCCTCCCTTCCATCCCTCCCTCCCTCCCACCAGGGCCGGAACAGAGTGTTACCTTCCCACCTATCCCTTCCGTCCCTCTATCCTTCACTCCCTCCCTTCCATCCCTCCCTCCCACCAGGGCCGGAACAGAGTGTTACCTTCCCACCTGTCCCTTCCGTCCCTCTATCCTTCACTCCCTCCCTTCCATCCCTCCCTCCCTCCCTCCCTCCAGGGCCGGAACAGAGTGTTACCTTCCCACCTATCCCTTCCGTCCTTCTATCCTTCACTCCCTCCTTTCCATCCCTCCCTCCCACCAGGGCCGGAACAGAGTGTTACCTTCCCACCTATCCCTTCCGTCCCTCTATCCTTTACTCCCTCCCTCCCTCCCACCAGGGCCGGAACAGAGTGTTACCTTCCCGCCTATCCCTTCCGTCCCTCTATCCTTCACTCCCTCCCTTCCATCCCTCCCTCCCTCCCACCAGGGCCGGAACAGAGTGTTACCTTCCCACCTATCCCTTCTGTCCTTCTATCCTTCACTCCCTCCTTTCCATCCCTCCCTCCCACCAGGGCCGGAACAGAGTGTTACCTTCCCACCTATCCCTTCCGTCCCTCTATCCTTTACTCCCTCCCTCCCTCCCACCAGGGCCGGAACAGAGTGTTACCTTCCCGCCTATCCCTTCCGTCCCTCTATCCTTCACTCCCTCCCTTCCATCCCTCCCTCCCTCCCACCAGGGCTGGAACAGAGTGTTACCTTCCCACCTATCCCTTCCGTCCCTCTATTCTTCACTCCCTCCCTTCCATCCCTCCCACCAGGGCCAGGACAGAGTGTTACCTTCCCACCTATCCCTTCCGTCCCTCTATCCTTCACTCCCTCCCTTCCATCCCTCCCTCCCTCCCACCAGGGCCGGAACAGAGTGTTACCTTCCCACCTATCCCTTCCGTCCCTCTATCCTTCACTCCCTCCCTTCCATCCCTCCCTCCCACCAGGGCCGGAACAGAGTGTTACCTTCCCACCTGTCCCTTCCGTCCCTCTATCCTTCACTCCCTCCCTTCCATCCCTCCCTCCCTCCCTCCCTCCAGGGCCGGAACAGAGTGTTACCTTCCCACCTATCCCTTCCGTCCCTCTATCCTTCAATCCCTCCCTTCCATCCCTCCCTCCCACCAGGGCCGGAACAGAGTGTTACCTTCCCACCTATCCCTTCCGTCCCTCTATCCTTCACTCCCTCCCTTCCATCCCTCCCTCCCACCAGGGCCGGAACAGAGTGTTACCTTCCCACCTATCCCTTCCGTCCCTCTATCCTTCACTCCCTCCCTTCCATCCCTCCCTCCCTTCCACCAGGGCCGGAACAGAGTGTTACCTTCCCACCTATCCCTTCCATCCCTCTATCCTTCACTCCCTCCCTTCCCTCCCTCCCTCCCTCCCTCCAGGGCCTGAACAGAGTGTTACCTTCCCACCTATCCCTTCCGTCCCTCTATCCTTCACTCCCTCCCTTCCATCCCTCCCTCCCTCCCACCAGGGCCGGAACAGAGTGTTACCTTCCCACCTATCCCTTCCGTCCCTCTATCCTTCACTCCCTCCCTTCCATCCCTCCCTCCCTCCCACCAGGGCCGGTACAGAGTGTTACCTTCCCACCTATCCCTTCCGTCCCTCTATCCTTCACTCCCTCCCTCCCGGGCCGGAACAGAGTGTTACCTTCCCACCTATCCCTTCCGTCCCTCTATCCTTCACTCCCTCCCTTCCATCCCTCCATCCTTCACTCCCTCCCTTCCATCCCTCCCTCCCTCCCACCAGGGCCGGAACGGAGTGTTACCTTAACACCTATCCCTTCCGTCCCTCTATCCTTCACTCCCTCCCTTCCATCCCTCCCTCCCTCCCACCAGGGTCGGAACAGAGTGTTACCTTCCCACCTATCCCTTCCGTCCCTCTATCCTTCACTCCCTCCCTTCCATCCCTCCCTCCCTCCCACCAGGGCCGGAACAGAGTGTTACCTTCCCACCTATCCCTTCCGTCCCTCTATCCTTCACTCCCTCCCTTCCATCCCTCCCTCCCTCCCACCAGGGCCGGAACAGAGTGTTACCTTCCCACCTATCCCTTCCGTCCCTCTATCCTTCACTCCCTCCCTTCCATCCCTCCCTCCCTCCCACCAGGGCCGGTACAGAGTGTTACCTTCCCACCTATCCCTTCCGTCCCTCTATCCTTCACTCCCTCCCTTCCATCCCTCCCTCCCTCCCACCAGGGCCGGAACCGAGTGTTACCTTCCCACCTATCCCTTCCGTCCCTCTATCCTTCACTCCCTCCCTTCCATCCCTCCCTCCCTCCCACCAGGGCCGGAACAGAGTGTTACCTTCCCACCTATCCCTTCCGTCCCTCTATCCTTCACTCCCTCCCTTCCATCCCTCCCACCCTCCCACCAGGGCCGGAACAGTGTTACCTTCCCACCTATCCCTTCCGTCCCTCTATCCTTCACTCCCTCCCTTCCATCCCTCCCACCAGGGCCAGAACAGAGTGTTACCTTCCCACCTATCCCTTCCATCCCTCTATCCTTCACTTCCTCCCTTCCATCCCTCCCTCCCTCCCTCCAGGGCCGGAACAGAGTGTTACCTTCCCACCTATCCCTTCCGTCCCTCTATCCTTCACTCCCTCCCTTCCATCCCTCCCTCCCTCCCACCAGGGCCGGAACAGTGTTACCTTCCCACCTATCCCTTCCGTCCCTCTATCCTTCACTCCCTCCCTTCCATCCCTCCCTCCCTCCCACCAGGGCCGTAACAGAGTGTTACCTTCCCACCTATCCCTTCCGTCCCTCTATCCTTCACTCCCTCCCTTCCATCCCTCCCTCCCACCCACCAGGGCCGGAACAGAGTGTTACCTTCCCACCTATCCCTTCCGTCCCTCTATCCTTCACTCCCTCCCTTCCATCCCTCCCTCCCTCCCACCAGGGCCGGAACAGAGTGTTACCTTCCCACCTATCCCTTCTGTCCTTCTATCCTTCACTCCCTCCTTTCCATCCCTCCCTCCCACCAGGGCCGGAACAGAGTGTTACCTTCCCACCTATCCCTTCCGTCCCTCTATCCTTTACTCCCTCCCTCCCTCCCACCAGGGCCGGAACAGAGTGTTACCTTCCCGCCTATCCCTTCCGTCCCTCTATCCTTCACTCCCTCCCTTCCATCCCTCCCTCCCTCCCACCAGGGCTGGAACAGAGTGTTACCTTCCCACCTATCCCTTCCGTCCCTCTATTCTTCACTCCCTCCCTTCCATCCCTCCCACCAGGGCCAGGACAGAGTGTTACCTTCCCACCTATCCCTTCCGTCCCTCTATCCTTCACTCCCTCCCTTCCATCCCTCCCTCCCTCCCACCAGGGCCGGAACAGAGTGTTACCTTCCCACCTATCCCTTCCATCCCTCTATCCTTCACTCCCTCCCTTCCATCCCTCCCTCCCACCAGGGCCGGAACAGAGTGTTACCTTCCCACCTGTCCCTTCCGTCCCTCTATCCTTCACTCCCTCCCTTCCATCCCTCCCTCCCTCCCTCCCTCCAGGGCCGGAACAGAGTGTTACCTTCCCACCTATCCCTTCCGTCCCTCTATCCTTCACTCCCTCCCTTCCATCCCTCCCTCCCTCCCACCAGGGCCGGAACAGAGTATTACCTTCCCACCTATCCCTTCCGTCCCTTTATCCTTCACTCCCTCAATTCCATCCCTCCCTCCCTCCCTCTCACCAGGGCCGGAACAGAGTGTTACCTTCCCACCTATCCCTTCCGTCCCTCTATCCTTCACTCCCTCCCTTCCATCCCTCCCTCCCTCCCACCAGGGCCGGAACAGAGTGTTACCTTCCCACCTATCCCTTCCGTCCCTCTATCCTTCACTCCCTCCCTTCCATCCCTCCCTCCCTCCCACCAGGGCCGGTACAGAGTGTTACCTTCCCACCTATCCCTTCCGTCCCTCTATCCTTCACTCCCTCCCTCCCGGGCCGGAACAGAGTGTTACCTTCCCACCTATCCCTTCCGTCCCTCTATCCTTCACTCCCTCCCTTCCATCCCTCCATCCTTCACTCCCTCCCTTCCATCCCTCCCTCCCTCCCACCAGGGCCGGAACGGAGTGTTACCTTAACACCTATCCCTTCAGTCCCTCTATCCTTCACTCCCTCCCTTCCATCCCTCCCTCCCTCCCACCAGGGTCGGAACAGAGTGTTACCTTCCCACCTATCCCTTCCGTCCCTCTATCCTTCACTCCCTCCCTTCCATCCCTCCCTCCCTCCCACCAGGGCCGGAACAGAGTGTTACCTTCCCACCTATCCCTTCCGTCCCTCTATCCTTCACTCCCTCCCTTCCATCCCTCCCTCCCTCCCACCAGGGCCGGAACAGAGTGTTACCTTCCCACCTATCCCTTCCGTCCCTCTATCCTTCACTCCCTCCCTTCCATCCCTCCCTCCCTCCCACCAGGGCCGGTACAGAGTGTTACCTTCCCACCTATCCCTTCCGTCCCTCTATCCTTCACTCCCTCCCTTCCATCCCTCCCTCCCTCCCACCAGGGCCGGAACCGAGTGTTACCTTCCCACCTATCCCTTCCGTCCCTCTATCCTTCACTCCCTCCCTTCCATCCCTCCCTCCCTCCCACCAGGGCCGGAACAGAGTGTTACCTTCCCACCTATCCCTTCCGTCCCTCTATCCTTCACTCCCTCCCTTCCATCCCTCCCACCCTCCCACCAGGGCCGGAACAGTGTTACCTTCCCACCTATCCCTTCCGTCCCTCTATCCTTCACTCCCTCCCTTCCATCCCTCCCACCAGGGCCAGAACAGAGTGTTACCTTCCCACCTATCCCTTCCATCCCTCTATCCTTCACTTCCTCCCTTCCATCCCTCACTCCCTCCCTCCAGGGCCGGAACAGAGTGTTACCTTCCCACCTATCCCTTCCGTCCCTCTATCCTTCACTCCCTCCCTTCCATCCCTCCCTCCCTCCCACCAGGGCCGGAACAGTGTTACCTTCCCACCTATCCCTTCCGTCCCTCTATCCTTCACTCCCTCCCTTCCATCCCTCCCTCCCTCCCACCAGGGCCGTAACAGAGTGTTACCTTCCCACCTATCCCTTCCGTCCCTCTATCCTTCACTCCCTTCCATCCCTCCCTCCCACCCACCAGGGCCGGAACAGAGTGTTACCTTCCCACCTATCCCTTCCGTCCCTCTATCCTTCACTCCCTCCCTTCCATCCCTCCCTCCCTCCCACCAGGGCCGGAACAGAGTGTTACCTTCCCACCTATCCCTTCTGTCCCTCTATCCTTCACTCCCTCCTTTCCATCCCTCCCTCCCACCAGGGCCGGAACAGAGTGTTACCTTCCCACCTATCCCTTCCGTCCCTCTATCCTTTACTCCCTCCCTCCCTCCCACCAGGGCCGGAACAGAGTGTTACCTTCCCGCCTATCCCTTCCGTCCCTCTATCCTTCACTCCCTCCCTTCCATCCCTCCCTCCCTCCCACCAGGGCTGGAACAGAGTGTTACCTTCCCACCTATCCCTTCCGTCCCTCTATTCTTCACTCCCTCCCTTCCATCCCTCCCACCAG
Organism: Lissotriton vulgaris; assembly: GCF_964263255.1. NCBI lineage: Eukaryota > Metazoa > Chordata > Amphibia > Caudata > Salamandridae > Lissotriton > Lissotriton vulgaris. Next base: position 116,055 of record NW_028255268.1, read on the forward strand.
GGCCAGGACAGAGTGTTACCTTCCCACCTATCCCTTCCATCCCTCTATCCTTCACTCCCTCCCTTCCATCCCTCCCTCCCTCCCACCAGGGCCGGAACAGAGTGTTACCTTCCCACCTATCCCTTCCGTCCCTCTATCCTTCACTCCCTCCCTTCCATCCCTCCCTCCCACCAGGGCCGGAACAGAGTGTTACCTTCCCACCTGTCCCTTCCATCCCTCTATCCTTCACTCCCTCCCTTCCATCCCTCCCTCCCTCCCTCCCTCCAGGGCCGGAACAGAGTGTTACCTTCCCACCTATCCCTTCTGTCCCTCTATCCTTCACTCCCTCCTTTCCATCCCTCCCTCCCACCAGGGCCGGAACAGAGTGTTACCTTCCCACCTATCCCTTCCGTCCCTCTATCCTTTACTCCCTCCCTCCCTCCCACCAGGGCCGGAACAGAGTGTTACCTTCCCGCCTATCCCTTCCGTCCCTCTATCCTTCACTCCCTCCCTTCCATCCCTCCCTCCCTCCCACCAGGGCTGGAACAGAGTGTTACCTTCCCACCTATCCCTTCCGTCCCTCTATTCTTCACTCCCTCCCTTCCATCCCTCCCACCAGGGCCAGGACAGAGTGTTACCTTCCCACCTATCCCTTCCGTCCCTCTATCCTTCACTCCCTCCCTTCCATCCCTCCCTCCCTCCCACCAGGGCCGGAACAGAGTGTTACCTTCCCACCTATCCCTTCCGTCCCTCTATCCTTCACTCCCTCCCTTCCATCCCTCCCTCCCACCAGGGCCGGAACAGAGTGTTACCTTCCCACCTGTCCCTTCCGTCCCTCTATCCTTCACTCCCTCCCTTCCATCCCTCCCTCCCTCCCTCCCTCCAGGGCCGGAACAGAGTGTTACCTTCCCACCTATCCCTTCCGTCCCTCTATCCTTCACTCCCTCCCTTCCATCCCTCCCTCCCTCCCACCAGGGCCGGAACAGAGTATTACCTTCCCACCTATCCCTTCCGTCCCTTTATCCTTCACTCCCTCAATTCCATCCCTCCCTCCCTCCCTCTCACCAGGGCCGGAACAGAGTGTTACCTTCCCACCTATCCCACCTATCCCTTCCGTCCCTCTATCCTTCACTCCCTCAATTCCATCCCTCCCTCCCACCAGGGCCGGAACAGAGTGTTACCTTCCCACCTATCCCTTCCGTCCCTCTATCCTTCACTCCCTCCCTTCCGTCCCTCCCACCAGGGCCAGAACAGAGTGTTACCTTCCCACCTATCCCTTCCGTCCCTCTATCCTTCACTCCCTCCCTTCCATCCCTCCCTCCCTCCAGGGCAGGAACAGAGTGTTACCTTCCCACCTATCCCTTCCGTCCCTCTATCCTTCACTCCCTCCCTTCCATCCCTCCCTCCCTCCCACCAGGGCCGGAACAGAGTGTTACCTTCCCACCTATCCCTTCCGTCCCTCTATCCTTCACTCCCTCCCTTCCATCCCTCCCTCCCACCAGGGCCGGAACAGAGTGTTACCTTCCCACCTATCCCTTCCGTCCCTCTATCCTTCACTCCCTCCTTTCCATCCCTCCCTCCCACCAGGGCCGGAACAGAGTGTTACCTTCCCACCTATCCCTTCCGTCCCTCTATCCTTTACTCCCTCCCTCCCTCCCACCAGGGCCGGAACAGAGTGTTACCTTCCCGCCTATCCCTTCAGTCCCTCTATCCTTCACTCCCTCCCTTCCATCCCTCCCTCCCTCCCACCAGGGCTGGAACAGAGTGTTACCTTCCCACCTATCCCTTCCGTCCCTCTATCCTTCACTCCCTCCCTTCCATCCCTCCCACCAGGGCCAGAACAGAGTGTTACCTTCCCACCTATCCCTTCCGTCCCTCTATCCATCACTCCCTCCCTCCCTTCCATCCCTCCCTCCAGGGCCAGGACAGAGTGTTACCTTCCCACCTATCCCTTCCGTCCCTCTATCCTTCACTCCCTCCCTTCCATCCCTCCCTCCCTCCCACCAGGGCCGGAACAGAGTGTTACCTTCCCACCTATCCCTTCCGTCCCTCTATCCTTCACTCCCTCCCTTCCATCCCTCCCTCCCTCCCACCAGGGCTGGAACAGAGTGTTACCTTCCCACCTATCCCTTCCGTCCCTCTATCCTTCACTCCCTCCCTTCCATCCCTCCCTCCCTCCCACCAGGGCCGGAACAGAGTGTTACCTTCCCACCTATCCCTTCCGTCCCTCTATCCTTCACTCCCTCCCTTCCATCCCTCCCTCCCTCCCACCAGGGCCGGAACAGAGTGTTACCTTACCACCTATCCCTTCCGTCCCTCTATCCTTCAATCCCTCCCTTCCATCCCTCCCTCCCACCAGGGCCGGAACAGAGTGTTACCTTCCCACCTATCCCTTCCGTCCCTCTATCCTTCACTCCCTCCCTTCCATCCCTCCCTCCCACCAGGGCCGGAACAGAGTGTTACCTTCCCACCTATCCCTTCCGTCCCTCTATCCTTCACTCCCTCCCTTCCATCCCTCCCTCCCTTCCACCAGGGCCGGAACAGAGTGTTACCTTCCCACCTATCCCTTCCATCCCTCTATCCTTCACTCCCTCCCTTCCCTCCCTCCCTCCCTCCCTCCCTCCAGGGCCTGAACAGAGTGTTACCTTCCCACCTATCCCTTCCGTCCCTCTATCCTTCACTCCCTCCCTTCCATCCCTCCCTCCCTCCCACCAGGGCCGGAACAGAGTGTTACCTTCCCACCTATCCCTTCCGTCCCTCTATCCTTCACTCCCTCCCTTCCATCCCTCCCTCCCTCCCACCAGGGCCGGTACAGAGTGTTACCTTCCCACCTATCCCTTCCGTCCCTCTATCCTTCACTCCCTCCCTCCCGGGCCGGAACAGAGTGTTACCTTCCCACCTATCCCTTCCGTCCCTCTATCCTTCACTCCCTCCCTTCCATCCCTCCATCCTTCACTCCCTCCCTTCCATCCCTCCCTCCCTCCCACCAGGGCCGGAACGGAGTGTTACCTTAACACCTATCCCTTCCGTCCCTCTATCCTTCACTCCCTCCCTTCCATCCCTCCCTCCCTCCCACCAGGGTCGGAACAGAGTGTTACCTTCCCACCTATCCCTTCCGTCCCTCTATCCTTCACTCCCTCCCTTCCATCCCTCCCTCCCTCCCACCAGGGCCGGAACAGAGTGTTACCTTCCCACCTATCCCTTCCGTCCCTCTATCCTTCACTCCCTCCCTTCCATCCCTCCCTCCCTCCCACCAGGGCCGGAACAGAGTGTTACCTTCCCACCTATCCCTTCCGTCCCTCTATCCTTCACTCCCTCCCTTCCATCCCTCCCTCCCTCCCACCAGGGCCGGTACAGAGTGTTACCTTCCCACCTATCCCTTCCGTCCCTCTATCCTTCACTCCCTCCCTTCCATCCCTCCCTCCCTCCCACCAGGGCCGGAACCGAGTGTTACCTTCCCACCTATCCCTTCCGTCCCTCTATCCTTCACTCCCTCCCTTCCATCCCTCCCTCCCTCCCACCAGGGCCGGAACAGAGTGTTATCTTCCCACCTATCCCTTCCGTCCCTCTATCCTTCACTCCCTCCCTTCCATCCCTCCCACCCTCCCACCAGGGCCGGAACAGTGTTACCTTCCCACCTATCCCTTCCGTCCCTCTATCCTTCACTCCCTCCCTTCCATCCCTCCCACCAGGGCCAGAACAGAGTGTTACCTTCCCACCTATCCCTTCCATCCCTCTATCCTTCACTTCCTCCCTTCCATCCCTCCCTCCCTCCCTCCAGGGCCGGAACAGAGTGTTACCTTCCCACCTATCCCTTCCGTCCCTCTATCCTTCACTCCCTCCCTTCCATCCCTCCCTCCCTCCCACCAGGGCCAGAACAGTGTTACCTTCCCACCTATCCCTTCCGTCCCTCTATCCTTCACTCCCTCCCTTCCATCCCTCCCTCCCTCCCACCAGGGCCGTAACAGAGTGTTACCTTCCCACCTATCCCTTCCGTCCCTCTATCCTTCACTCCCTCCCTTCCATCCCTCCCTCCCACCCACCAGGGCCGGAACAGAGTGTTACCTTCCCACCTATCCCTTCCGTCCCTCTATCCTTCACTCCCTCCCTTCCATCCCTCCCTCCCTCCCACCAGGGCCGGAACAGAGTGTTACCTTCCCACCTATCCCTTCTGTCCTTCTATCCTTCACTCCCTCCTTTCCATCCCTCCCTCCCACCAGGGCCGGAACAGAGTGTTACCTTCCCACCTATCCCTTCCGTCCCTCTATCATTTACTCCCTCCCTCCCTCCCACCAGGGCCGGAACAGAGTGTTACCTTCCCGCCTATCCCTTCCGTCCCTCTATCCTTCACTCCCTCCCTTCCATCCCTCCCTCCCTCCCACCAGGGCTGGAACAGAGTGTTACCTTCCCACCTATCCCTTCCGTCCCTCTATTCTTCACTCCCTCCCTTCCATCCCTCCCACCAGGGCCAGGACAGAGTGTTACCTTCCCACCTATCCCTTCCGTCCCTCTATCCTTCACTCCCTCCCTTCCATCCCTCCCTCCCTCCCACCAGGGCCGGAACAGAGTGTTACCTTCCCACCTATCCCTTCCGTCCCTCTATCCTTCACTCCCTCCCTTCCATCCCTCCCTCCCACCAGGGCCGGAACAGAGTGTTACCTTCCCACCTGTCCCTTCCGTCCCTCTATCCTTCACTCCCTCCCTTCCATCCCTCCCTCCCTCCCTCCCTCCAGGGCCGGAACAGAGTGTTACCTTCCCACCTATCCCTTCCGTCCTTCTATCCTTCACTCCCTCCTTTCCATCCCTCCCTCCCACCAGGGCCGGAACAGAGTGTTACCTTCCCACCTATCCCTTCCGTCCCTCTATCCTTTACTCCCTCCCTCCCTCCCACCAGGGCCGGAACAGAGTGTTACCTTCCCGCCTATCCCTTCCGTCCCTCTATCCTTCACTCCCTCCCTTCCATCCCTCCCTCCCTCCCACCAGGGCCGGAACAGAGTGTTACCTTCCCACCTATCCCTTCTGTCCTTCTATCCTTCACTCCCTCCTTTCCATCCCTCCCTCCCACCAGGGCCGGAACAGAGTGTTACCTTCCCACCTATCCCTTCCGTCCCTCTATCCTTTACTCCCTCCCTCCCTCCCACCAGGGCCGGAACAGAGTGTTACCTTCCCGCCTATCCCTTCCGTCCCTCTATCCTTCACTCCCTCCCTTCCATCCCTCCCTCCCTCCCACCAGGGCTGGAACAGAGTGTTACCTTCCCACCTATCCCTTCTGTCCCTCTATTCTTCACTCCCTCCCTTCCATCCCTCCCACCAGGGCCAGGACAGAGTGTTACCTTCCCACCTATCCCTTCCGTCCCTCTATCCTTCACTCCCTCCCTTCCATCCCTCCCTCCCTCCCACCAGGGCCGGAACAGAGTGTTACCTTCCCACCTATCCCTTCCGTCCCTCTATCCTTCACTCCCTCCCTTCCATCCCTCCCTCCCACCAGGGCCGGAACAGAGTGTTACCTTCCCACCTGTCCCTTCCGTCCCTCTATCCTTCACTCCCTCCCTTCCATCCCTCCCTCCCTCCCTCCCTCCAGGGCCGGAACAGAGTGTTACCTTCCCACCTATCCCTTCCGTCCCTCTATCCTTCAATCCCTCCCTTCCATCCCTCCCTCCCACCAGGGCCGGAACAGAGTGTTACCTTCCCACCTATCCCTTCCGTCCCTCTATCCTTCACTCCCTCCCTTCCATCCCTCCCTCCCACCAGGGCCGGAACAGAGTGTTACCTTCCCACCTATCCCTTCCGTCCCTCTATCCTTCACTCCCTCCCTTCCATCCCTCCCTCCCTTCCACCAGGGCCGGAACAGAGTGTTACCTTCCCACCTATCCCTTCCATCCCTCTATCCTTCACTCCCTCCCTTCCCTCCCTCCCTCCCTCCCTCCAGGGCCTGAACAGAGTGTTACCTTCCCACCTATCCCTTCCGTCCCTCTATCCTTCACTCCCTCCCTTCCATCCCTCCCTCCCTCCCACCAGGGCCGGAACAGAGTGTTACCTTCCCACCTATCCCTTCCGTCCCTCTATCCTTCACTCCCTCCCTTCCATCCCTCCCTCCCTCCCACCAGGGCCGGTACAGAGTGTTACCTTCCCACCTATCCCTTCCGTCCCTCTATCCTTCACTCCCTCCCTCCCGGGCCGGAACAGAGTGTTACCTTCCCACCTATCCCTTCCGTCCCTCTATCCTTCACTCCCTCCCTTCCATCCCTCCATCCTTCACTCCCTCCCTTCCATCCCTCCCTCCCTCCCACCAGGGCCGGAACGGAGTGTTACCTTAACACCTATCCCTTCCGTCCCTCTATCCTTCACTCCCTCCCTTCCATCCCTCCCTCCCTCCCACCAGGGTCGGAACAGAGTGTTACCTTCCCACCTATCCCTTCCGTCCCTCTATCCTTCACTCCCTCCCTTCCATCCCTCCCTCCCTCCCACCAGGGCCGGAACAGAGTGTTACCTTCCCACCTATCCCTTCCGTCCCTCTATCCTTCACTCCCTCCCTTCCATCCCTCCCTCCCTCCCACCAGGGCCGGAACAGAGTGTTACCTTCCCACCTATCCCTTCCGTCCCTCTATCCTTCACTCCCTCCCTTCCATCCCTCCCTCCCTCCCACCAGGGCCGGTACAGAGTGTTACCTTCCCACCTATCCCTTCCGTCCCTCTATCCTTCACTCCCTCCCTTCCATCCCTCCCTCCCTCCCACCAGGGCCGGAACCGAGTGTTACCTTCCCACCTATCCCTTCCGTCCCTCTATCCTTCACTCCCTCCCTTCCATCCCTCCCTCCCTCCCACCAGGGCCGGAACAGAGTGTTACCTTCCCACCTATCCCTTCCGTCCCTCTATCCTTCACTCCCTCCCTTCCATCCCTCCCACCCTCCCACCAGGGCCGGAACAGTGTTACCTTCCCACCTATCCCTTCCGTCCCTCTATCCTTCACTCCCTCCCTTCCATCCCTCCCACCAGGGCCAGAACAGAGTGTTACCTTCCCACCTATCCCTTCCATCCCTCTATCCTTCACTTCCTCCCTTCCATCCCTCCCTCCCTCCCTCCAGGGCCGGAACAGAGTGTTACCTTCCCACCTATCCCTTCCGTCCCTCTATCCTTCACTCCCTCCCTTCCATCCCTCCCTCCCTCCCACCAGGGCCGGAACAGTGTTACCTTCCCACCTATCCCTTCCGTCCCTCTATCCTTCACTCCCTCCCTTCCATCCCTCCCTCCCTCCCACCAGGGCCGTAACAGAGTGTTACCTTCCCACCTATCCCTTCCGTCCCTCTATCCTTCACTCCCTCCCTTCCATCCCTCCCTCCCACCCACCAGGGCCGGAACAGAGTGTTACCTTCCCACCTATCCCTTCCGTCCCTCTATCCTTCACTCCCTCCCTTCCATCCCTCCCTCCCTCCCACCAGGGCCGGAACAGAGTGTTACCTTCCCACCTATCCCTTCTGTCCTTCTATCCTTCACTCCCTCCTTTCCATCCCTCCCTCCCACCAGGGCCGGAACAGAGTGTTACCTTCCCACCTATCCCTTCCGTCCCTCTATCCTTTACTCCCTCCCTCCCTCCCACCAGGGCCGGAACAGAGTGTTACCTTCCCGCCTATCCCTTCCGTCCCTCTATCCTTCACTCCCTCCCTTCCATCCCTCCCTCCCTCCCACCAGGGCTGGAACAGAGTGTTACCTTCCCACCTATCCCTTCCGTCCCTCTATTCTTCACTCCCTCCCTTCCATCCCTCCCACCAGGGCCAGGACAGAGTGTTACCTTCCCACCTATCCCTTCCGTCCCTCTATCCTTCACTCCCTCCCTTCCATCCCTCCCTCCCTCCCACCAGGGCCGGAACAGAGTGTTACCTTCCCACCTATCCCTTCCGTCCCTCTATCCTTCACTCCCTCCCTTCCATCCCTCCCTCCCACCAGGGCCGGAACAGAGTGTTACCTTCCCACCTGTCCCTTCCGTCCCTCTATCCTTCACTCCCTCCCTTCCATCCCTCCCTCCCTCCCTCCCTCCAGGGCCGGAACAGAGTGTTACCTTCCCACCTATCCCTTCCGTCCCTCTATCCTTCACTCCCTCCCTTCCATCCCTCCCTCCCTCCCACCAGGGCCGGAACAGAGTATTACCTTCCCACCTATCCCTTCCGTCCCTTTATCCTTCACTCCCTCAATTCCATCCCTCCCTCCCTCCCTCTCACCAGGGCCGGAACAGAGTGTTACCTTCCCACCTATCCCTTCCGTCCCTCTATCCTTCACTCCCTCCCTTCCATCCCTCCCTCCCTCCCACCAGGGCCGGAACAGAGTGTTACCTTCCCACCTATCCCTTCCGTCCCTCTATCCTTCACTCCCTCCCTTCCATCCCTCCCTCCCTCCCACCAGGGCCGGTACAGAGTGTTACCTTCCCACCTATCCCTTCCGTCCCTCTATCCTTCACTCCCTCCCTCCCGGGCCGGAACAGAGTGTTACCTTCCCACCTATCCCTTCCGTCCCTCTATCCTTCACTCCCTCCCTTCCATCCCTCCATCCTTCACTCCCTCCCTTCCATCCCTCCCTCCCTCCCACCAGGGCCGGAACGGAGTGTTACCTTAACACCTATCCCTTCAGTCCCTCTATCCTTCACTCCCTCCCTTCCATCCCTCCCTCCCTCCCACCAGGGTCGGAACAGAGTGTTACCTTCCCACCTATCCCTTCCGTCCCTCTATCCTTCACTCCCTCCCTTCCATCCCTCCCTCCCTCCCACCAGGGCCGGAACAGAGTGTTACCTTCCCACCTATCCCTTCCGTCCCTCTATCCTTCACTCCCTCCCTTCCATCCCTCCCTCCCTCCCACCAGGGCCGGAACAGAGTGTTACCTTCCCACCTATCCCTTCCGTCCCTCTATCCTTCACTCCCTCCCTTCCATCCCTCCCTCCCTCCCACCAGGGCCGGTACAGAGTGTTACCTTCCCACCTATCCCTTCCGTCCCTCTATCCTTCACTCCCTCCCTTCCATCCCTCCCTCCCTCCCACCAGGGCCGGAACCGAGTGTTACCTTCCCACCTATCCCTTCCGTCCCTCTATCCTTCACTCCCTCCCTTCCATCCCTCCCTCCCTCCCACCAGGGCCGGAACAGAGTGTTACCTTCCCACCTATCCCTTCCGTCCCTCTATCCTTCACTCCCTCCCTTCCATCCCTCCCACCCTCCCACCAGGGCCGGAACAGTGTTACCTTCCCACCTATCCCTTCCGTCCCTCTATCCTTCACTCCCTCCCTTCCATCCCTCCCACCAGGGCCAGAACAGAGTGTTACCTTCCCACCTATCCCTTCCATCCCTCTATCCTTCACTTCCTCCCTTCCATCCCTCCCTCCCTCCCTCCAGGGCCGGAACAGAGTGTTACCTTCCCACCTATCCCTTCCGTCCCTCTATCCTTCACTCCCTCCCTTCCATCCCTCCCTCCCTCCCACCAGGGCCGGAACAGTGTTACCTTCCCACCTATCCCTTCCGTCCCTCTATCCTTCACTCCCTCCCTTCCATCCCTCCCTCCCTCCCACCAGGGCCGTAACAGAGTGTTACCTTCCCACCTATCCCTTCCGTCCCTCTATCCTTCACTCCCTTCCATCCCTCCCTCCCACCCACCAGGGCCGGAACAGAGTGTTACCTTCCCACCTATCCCTTCCGTCCCTCTATCCTTCACTCCCTCCCTTCCATCCCTCCCTCCCTCCCACCAGGGCCGGAACAGAGTGTTACCTTCCCACCTATCCCTTCTGTCCCTCTATCCTTCACTCCCTCCTTTCCATCCCTCCCTCCCACCAGGGCCGGAACAGAGTGTTACCTTCCCACCTATCCCTTCCGTCCCTCTATCCTTTACTCCCTCCCTCCCTCCCACCAGGGCCGGAACAGAGTGTTACCTTCCCGCCTATCCCTTCCGTCCCTCTATCCTTCACTCCCTCCCTTCCATCCCTCCCTCCCTCCCACCAGGGCTGGAACAGAGTGTTACCTTCCCACCTATCCCTTCCGTCCCTCTATTCTTCACTCCCTCCCTTCCATCCCTCCCACCAGGGCCAGGACAGAGTGTTACCTTCCCACCTATCCCTTCCATCCCTCTATCCTTCACTCCCTCCCTTCCATCCCTCCCTCCCTCCCACCAGGGCCGGAACAGAGTGTTACCTTCCCACCTATCCCTTCCGTCCCTCTATCCTTCACTCCCTCCCTTCCATCCCTCCCTCCCACCAGGGCCGGAACAGAGTGTTACCTTCCCACCTGTCCCTTCCGTCCCTCTATCCTTCACTCCCTCCCTTCCATCCCTCCCTCCCTCCCTCCCTCCAGGGCCGGAACAGAGTGTTACCTTCCCACCTATCCCTTCCGTCCCTCTATCCTTCACTCCCTCCCTTCCATCCCTCCCTCCCTCCCACCAGGGCCGGAACAGAGTATTACCTTCCCACCTATCCCTTCCGTCCCTTTATCCTTCACTCCCTCAATTCCATCCCTCCCTCCCTCCCTCTCACCAGGGCCGGAACAGAGTGTTACCTTCCCACCTATCCCACCTATCCCTTCCGTCCCTCTATCCTTCACTCCCTCAATTCCATCCCTCCCTCCCACCAGGGCCGGAACAGAGTGTTACCTTCCCACCTATCCCTTCCGTCCCTCTATCCTTCACTCCCTCCCTTCCGTCCCTCCCACCAGGGCCAGAACAGAGTGTTACCTTCCCACCTATCCCTTCCGTCCCTCTATCCTTCACTCCCTCCCTTCCATCCCTCCCTCCCTCCAGGGCAGGAACAGAGTGTTACCTTCCCACCTATCCCTTCCGTCCCTCTATCCTTCACTCCCTCCCTTCCGTCCCTCCCACCAGGGCCAGAACAGAGTGTTACCTTCCCACCTATCCCTTCCGTCCCTCTATCCTTCACTCCCTCCCTTCCATCCCTCCCTCCCTCCAGGGCAGGAACAGAGTGTTACCTTCCCACCTATCCCTTCCGTCCCTCTATCCTTCACTCCCTCCCTTCCATCCCTCCCTCCCTCCCACCAGGGCCGGAACAGAGTGTTACCTTCCCACCTATCCCTTCCGTCCCTCTATCCTTCACTCCCTCCCTTCCATCCCTCCCTCCCACCAGGGCCGGAACAGAGTGTTACCTTCCCACCTATCCCTTCCGTCCCTCTATCCTTCACTCCCTCCTTTCCATCCCTCCCTCCCACCAGGGCCGGAACAGAGTGTTACCTTCCCACCTATCCCTTCCGTCCCTCTATCCTTTACTCCCTCCCTCCCTCCCACCAGGGCCGGAACAGAGTGTTACCTTCCCGCCTATCCCTTCAGTCCCTCTATCCTTCACTCTCTCCCTTCCATCCCTCCCTCCCTCCCACCAGGGCTGGAACAGAGTGTTACCTTCCCACCTATCCCTTCCGTCCCTCTATCCTTCACTCCCTCCCTTCCATTCCTCCCACCAGGGCCAGAACAGAGTGTTACCTTCCCACCTATCCCTTCCGTCCCTCTATCCATCACTCCCTCCCTCCCTTCCATCCCTCCCTCCAGGGCCAGGACAGAGTGTTACCTTCCCACCTATCCCTTCCGTCCCTCTATCCTTCACTCCCTCCCTTCCATCCCTCCCTCCCTCCCACCAGGGCCGGAACAGAGTGTTACCTTCCCACCTATCCCTTCCGTCCCTCTATCCTTCACTCCCTCCCTTCCATCCCTCCCTCCCTCCCACCAGGGCCGGAACAGAGTGTTACCTTACCACCTATCCCTTCCGTCCCTCTATCCTTCAATCCCTCCCTTCCATCCCTCCCTCCCACCAGGGCCGGAACAGAGTGTTACCTTCCCACCTATCCCTTCCGTCCCTCTATCCTTCACTCCCTCCCTTCCATCCCTCCCTCCCACCAGGGCCGGAACAGAGTGTTACCTTCCCACCTATCCCTTCCGTCCCTCTATCCTTCACTCCCTCCCTTCCATCCCTCCCTCCCTTCCACCAGGGCCGGAACAGAGTGTTACCTTCCCACCTATCCCTTCCATCCCTCTATCCTTCACTCCCTCCCTTCCCTCCCTCCCTCCCTCCCTCCAGGGCCTGAACAGAGTGTTACCTTCCCACCTATCCCTTCCGTCCCTCTATCCTTCACTCCCTCCCTTCCATCCCTCCCTCCCTCCCACCAGGGCCGGAACAGAGTGTTACCTTCCCACCTATCCCTTCCGTCCCTCTATCCTTCACTCCCTCCCTTCCATCCCTCCCTCCCTCCCACCAGGGCCGGTACAGAGTGTTACCTTCCCACCTATCCCTTCCGTCCCTCTATCCTTCACTCCCTCCCTCCCGGGCCGGAACAGAGTGTTACCTTCCCACCTATCCCTTCCGTCCCTCTATCCTTCACTCCCTCCCTTCCATCCCTCCATCCTTCACTCCCTCCCTTCCATCCCTCCCTCCCTCCCACCAGGGCCGGAACGGAGTGTTACCTTAACACCTATCCCTTCCGTCCCTCTATCCTTCACTCCCTCCCTTCCATCCCTCCCTCCCTCCCACCAGGGTCGGAACAGAGTGTTACCTTCCCACCTATCCCTTCCGTCCCTCTATCCTTCACTCCCTCCCTTCCATCCCTCCCTCCCTCCCACCAGGGCCGGAACAGAGTGTTACCTTCCCACCTATCCCTTCCGTCCCTCTATCCTTCACTCCCTCCCTTCCATCCCTCCCTCCCTCCCACCAGGGCCGGAACAGAGTGTTACCTTCCCACCTATCCCTTCCGTCCCTCTATCCTTCACTCCCTCCCTTCCATCCCTCCCTCCCTCCCACCAGGGCCGGTACAGAGTGTTACCTTCCCACCTATCCCTTCCGTCCCTCTATCCTTCACTCCCTCCCTTCCATCCCTCCCTCCCTCCCACCAGGGCCGGAACCGAGTGTTACCTTCCCACCTATCCCTTCCGTCCCTCTATCCTTCACTCCCTCCCTTCCATCCCTCCCTCCCTCCCACCAGGGCCGGAACAGAGTGTTACCTTCCCACCTATCCCTTCCGTCCCTCTATCCTTCACTCCCTCCCTTCCATCCCTCCCACCCTCCCACCAGGGCCGGAACAGTGTTACCTTCCCACCTATCCCTTCCGTCCCTCTATCCTTCACTCCCTCCCTTCCATCCCTCCCACCAGGGCCAGAACAGAGTGTTACCTTCCCACCTATCCCTTCCATCCCTCTATCCTTCACTTCCTCCCTTCCATCCCTCCCTCCCTCCCTCCAGGGCCGGAACAGAGTGTTACCTTCCCACCTATCCCTTCCGTCCCTCTATCCTTCACTCCCTCCCTTCCATCCCTCCCTCCCTCCCACCAGGGCCAGAACAGTGTTACCTTCCCACCTATCCCTTCCGTCCCTCTATCCTTCACTCCCTCCCTTCCATCCCTCCCTCCCTCCCACCAGGGCCGGAACAGAGTGTTACCTTCCCACCTATCCCCTCCGTCCCTCTATCCTTCACTCCCTCCCTTCCATCCCTCCCTCCCTCCCACCAGGGCCGGAACAGAGTGTTACCTTACCACCTATCCCTTCCGTCCCTCTATCCTTCAATCCCTCCCTTCCATCCCTCCCTCCCACCAGGGCCGGAACAGAGTGTTACCTTCCCACCTATCCCTTCCGTCCCTCTATCCTTAACTCCCTCCCTTCCATCCCTCCCTCCCACCAGGGCCGGAACAGAGTGTTACCTTCCCACCTATCCCTTCCGTCCCTCTATCCTTCACTCCCTCCCTTCCATCCCTCCCTCCCTTCCACCAGGGCCGGAACAGAGTGTTACCTTCCCACCTATCCCTTCCATCCCTCTATCCTTCACTCCCTCCCTTCCCTCCCTCCCTCCCTCCCTCCAGGGCCTGAACAGAGTGTTACCTTCCCACCTATCCCTTCCGTCCCTCTATCCTTCACTCCCTCCCTTCCATCCCTCCCTCCCTCCCACCAGGGCCGGAACAGAGTGTTACCTTCCCACCTATCCCTTCCGTCCCTCTATCCTTCACTCCCTCCCTTCCATCCCTCCCTCCCTCCCACCAGGGCCGGTACAGAGTGTTACCTTCCCACCTATCCCTTCCGTCCCTCTATCCTTCACTCCCTCCCTTCCATCCCTCCCTCCCTCCAACCAGGGCCGGAACAGAGTGTTAACTTCCCACCTATCCCTTCCGTCCCTCTATCCTTCACTCCCTCCCTTCCATCCCTCCCACCAGGGCCAGAACAGAGTGTTACCTTCCCACCTATCCCGTCCGTCCCTCTATCCTTCACTCCCTCCCTTCCATCTCTCCCTCCCTCCCTCCAGGGCCGGAACAGAGTGTTACCTTCCCACCTATCCCTTCCGTCCCTCTATCCTTCACTCCCTCCCTTCCATCCCTCCCTCCCACCAGGGCCGGAACAGAGTGTTACCTTCCCACCTATCCCTTCCGTCCCTCTATCCTTCACTCCCTCCCTTCCATCCCTCCCTTCCTCCCACCAGGGGCGGAACAGAGTGTTACCTTCCCACCTATCCCTTCCGTCCCTCTATCCTTCACTCCCTCCCTTCCATCCCTCCCTCCCTCCCACCAGGGCCGGAACAGAGTGTTACCTTCCCACCTATCCCTTCCGTCCCTCTATCCTTCACTCCCTCCCTCCCGGGCCGGAACAGAGTGTTACCTTCCCACCTATCCCTTCCGTCCCTCTATCCTTCACTCCCTCCCTTCCATCCCTCCATCCTTCACTCCCTCCCTTCCATCCCTCCCTCCCTCCCACCAGGGCCGGAACGGAGTGTTACCTTAACACCTATCCCTTCCGTCCCTCTATCCTTCACTCCCTCCCTTCCATCCCTCCCTCCCTCCCACCAGGGTCGGAACAGAGTGTTACCTTCCCACCTATCCCTTCCGTCCCTCTATCCTTCACTCCCTCCCTTCCATCCCTCCCTCCCTCCAACCAGGGCCGGAACAGAGTGTTAACTTCCCACCTATCCCTTCCGTCCCTCTATCCTTCACTCCCTCCCTTCCATCCCTCCCACCAGGGCCAGAACAGAGTGTTACCTTCCCACCTATCCCGTCCGTCCCTCTATCCTTCACTCCCTCCCTTCCATCTCTCCCTCCCTCCCTCCAGGGCCGGAACAGAGTGTTACCTTCCCACCTATCCCTTCCGTCCCTCTATCCTTCACTCCCTCCCTTCCATCCCTCCCTCCCACCAGGGCCGGAACAGAGTGTTACCTTCCCACCTATCCCTTCCGTCCCTCTATCCTTCACTCCCTCCCTTCCATCCCTCCCTTCCTCCCACCAGGGGCGGAACAGAGTGTTACCTTCCCACCTATCCCTTCCGTCCCTCTATCCTTCACTCCCTCCCTTCCATCCCTCCCTCCCTCCCACCAGGGCCGGAACAGAGTGTTACCTTCCCACCTATCCCTTCCGTCCCTCTATCCTTCACTCCCTCCCTCCCGGGCCGGAACAGAGTGTTACCTTCCCACCTATCCCTTCCGTCCCTCTATCCTTCACTCCCTCCCTTCCATCCCTCCATCCTTCACTCCCTCCCTTCCATCCCTCCCTCCCTCCCACCAGGGCCGGAACGGAGTGTTACCTTAACACCTATCCCTTCCGTCCCTCTATCCTTCACTCCCTCCCTTCCATCCCTCCCTCCCTCCCACCAGGGTCGGAACAGAGTGTTACCTTCCCACCTATCCCTTCCGTCCCTCTATCCTTCACTCCCTCCCTTCCATCCCTCCCTCCCTCCCACCAGGGCCGGAACAGAGTGTTACCTTCCCACCTATCCCTTCCGTCCCTCTATCCTTCACTCCCTCCCTTCCATCCCTCCCTCCCTCCCACCAGGGCCGGAACAGAGTGTTACCTTCCCACCTATCCCTTCCGTCCCTCTATCCTTCACTCCCTCCCTTCCATCCCTCCCTCCCTCCCACCAGGGCCGGTACAGAGTGTTACCTTCCCACCTATCCCTTCCGTCCCTCTATCCTTCACTCCCTCCCTTCCATCCCTCCCTCCCTCCCACCAGGGCCGGAACCGAGTGTTACCTTCCCACCTATCCCTTCCGTCCCTCTATCCTTCACTCCCTCCCTTCCATCCCTCCCTCCCTCCCACCAGGGCCGGAACAGAGTGTTACCTTCCCACCTATCCCTTCCGTCCCTCTATCCTTCACTCCCTCCCTTCCATCCCTCCCACCCTCCCACCAGGGCCGGAACAGTGTTACCTTCCCACCTATCCCTTCCGTCCCTCTATCCTTCACTCCCTCCCTTCCATCCCTCCCACCAGGGCCAGAACAGAGTGTTACCTTCCCACCTATCCCTTCCATCCCTCTATCCTTCACTTCCTCCCTTCCATCCCTCCCTCCCTCCCTCCAGGGCCGGAACAGAGTGTTACCTTCCCACCTATCCCTTCCGTCCCTCTATCCTTCACTCCCTCCCTTCCATCCCTCCCTCCCTCCCACCAGGGCCGGAACAGTGTTACCTTCCCACCTATCCCTTCCGTCCCTCTATCCTTCACTCCCTCCCTTCCATCCCTCCCTCCCTCCCACCAGGGCCGTAACAGAGTGTTACCTTCCCACCTATCCCTTCCGTCCCTCTATCCTTCACTCCCTCCCTTCCATCCCTCCCTCCCACCCACCAGGGCCGGAACAGAGTGTTACCTTCCCACCTATCCCTTCCGTCCCTCTATCCTTCACTCCCTCCCTTCCATCCCTCCCTCCCTCCCACCAGGGCCGGAACAGAGTGTTACCTTCCCACCTATCCCTTCTGTCCCTCTATCCTTCACTCCCTCCTTTCCATCCCTCCCTCCCACCAGGGCCGGAACAGAGTGTTACCTTCCCACCTATCCCTTCCGTCCCTGTATCCTTTACTCCCTCCCTCCCTCCCACCAGGGCCGGAACAGAGTGTTACCTTCCCGCCTATCCCTTCCGTCCCTCTATCCTTCACTCCCTCCCTTCCATCCCTCCCTCCCTCCCACCAGGGCTGGAACAGAGTGTTACCTTCCCACCTATCCCTTCCGTCCCTCTATTCTTCACTCCCTCCCTTCCATCCCTCCCACCAGGGCCAGGACAGAGTGTTACCTTCCCAACTATCCCTTCCGTCCCTCTATCCTTCACTCCCTCCCTTCCATCCCTCCCTCCCTCCCACCAGGGCCGGAACAGAGTGTTACCCACCTATCCCTTCCGTCCCTCTATCCTTCACTCCCTCCCTTCCATCCCTCCCTCCCTCCCACCAGGGCTGGAACAGAGTGTTACCTTCCCACCTATCCCTTCCGTCCCTCTATCCTTCACTCCCTCCCTTCCATCCCTCCCTCCCTCCCACCAGGGCTGGAACAGAGTGTTACCTTCCCACCTATCCCTTCCGTCCCTCTATCCTTCACTCCATCCCTTCCATCCCTCCCTCCCTCCCACCAGGGCCGGAACAGAGTGTAACCTTACCACCTATCCCTTCCGTCCCTCTATCCTTCAATCCCTCCCTTCCATCCCTCCCTCCCACCAGGGCCGGAACAGAGTGTTACCTTCCCACCTATCCCTTCCGTCCCTCTATCCTTCACTCCCTCCCTTCCATCCCTCCCTCCCACCAGGGCCGGAACAGAGTGTTACCTTCCCACCTATCCCTTCCGTCCCTCTATCCTTCACTCCCTCCCTTCCATCCCTCCCTCCCACCCACCAGGGCCGGAACAGAGTGTTACCTTCCCACCTATCCCTTCCGTCCCTCTATCCTTCACTCCCTCCCTTCCCTCCCTCCCTCCCTCCCTCCCTCCAGGGCCTGAACAGAGTGTTACCTTCCCACCTATCCCTTCCGTCCCTCTATCCTTCACTCCCTCCCTTCCATCCCTCCCTCCCTCCCACCAGGGCCGGAACAGAGTGTTACCTTCCCACCTATCCCTTCCGTCCCTCTATCCTTCACTCCCTCCCTTCCATCCCTCCCTCCCTCCCACCAGGGCCGGTACAGAGTGTTACCTTCCCACCTATCCCTTCCGTCCCTCTATCCTTCACTCCCTCCCTTCCATCCCTCCCTCCCTCCCACCAGGGCCGGAACAGAGTGTTACCTTCCCACCTATCCCTTCCGTCCCTCTATCCTTCACTCCCTCCCTTCCATCCCTCCCTCCCTCCCACCAGGGCCGGAACAGAGTGTTACCTTCCCACCTATCCCTTCCGTCCCTCTATCCTTCACTCCCTCCCTTCCATCCCTCCCTCCCTCCCACCAGGGCCGGAACAGAGTGTTAACTTCCCACCTATCCCTTCCGTCCCTCTATCCTTCACTCCCTCCCTTCCATCCCTCCCACCAGGGCCAGAACAGAGTGTTACCTTCCCACCTATCCCTTCCGTCCCTCTATCCTTCACTCCCTCCCTTCCATCCCTTCCTCCCTCCCTCCAGGGCCGGAACAGAGTGTTACCTTCCCACCTATCCCTTCCGTCCCTCTATCCTTCACTCCCTCCCTTCCATCCCTCCCTCCCACCCACCAGGGCCGGAACAGAGTGTTACCTTCCCACCTATCCCTTCTGTCCCTCTATCCTTCACTCCCTCCCTTCCATCCCTCCCTCCCTCCCACCAGGGCCGGAACAGAGTGTTACCTTCCCACCTATCCCTTCCGTCCCTCTATCCTTCACTCCCTCCCTCCCGGGCCGGAACAGAGTGTTACCTTCCCACCTATCCCTTCCGTCCCTCTATCCTTCACTCCCTCCCTTCCATCCCTCCATCCTTCACTCCATCCCTTCCATCCCTCCCTCCCTCCCACCAGGGCCGGAACAGAGTGTTACCTTAACACCTATCCCTTCCGTCCCTCTATCCTTCACTCCCTCCCTTCCATCCCTCCCTCCCTCCCACCAGGGTCGGAACAGAGTGTTACCTTCCCACCTATCCCTTCCGTCCCTCTATCCTTCACTCCCTCCCTTCCATCCCTCCCTCCCTCCCACCAGGGCCGGAACAGAGTGTTACCTTCCCACCTATCCCTTCCGTCCCTCTATCCTTCACTCCCTCCCTTCCATCCCTCCCTCCCACCCACCAGGGCCGGAACAGAGTGTTACCTTCCCACCTATCCCTTCCGTCCCTCTATCCTTCCCTCCCTCCCTTCCATCCCTCCCTCCCTCCCACCAGGCCGGTACAGAGTGTTACCTTCCCACCTATCCCTTCCGTCCCTCTATCCTTCACTCCCTCCCTTCCATCCCTCCCTCCCTCCCACCAGGGCCGGAACTGAGTGTTACCTTCCCACCTATCCCTTCCGTCCCTCTATCCTTCACTCCCTCCCTTCCATCCCTCCCTCCCTCCCACCAGGGCCGGAACAGAGTGTTACCTTCCCACCTATCCCTTCCGTCACTCTATCCTTCACTCCCTCCCTTCCATCCCTCCCTCCCTCCCACCAGGGCCGGAACAGAGTGTTACCTTACCACCTATCCCTTCCGTCCCTCTATCCTTCACTCCCTCCCTTCCATCCCTCCCTCCCTCCCTCCCACCAGGGCCGGAACAGAGTGTTACCTTCCCACCTATCCCTTCCGTCCCTCTATCCTTCACTCCCTCCCTTCCATCCCTCCCTCCCTCCCACCAGGGCCGGAACAGAGTGTTACCTTCCCACCTATCCCTTCCGTCCCTCTATCCTTCACTCCCTCCCTTCCATCCCTCCCACCAGGGCCAGAACAGAGTGTTACCTTCCCACCTATCCCTTCCATCCCTCTATCCTTCACTCCCTCCCTTCCATCCCTCCCTCCCTCCCTCCAGGGCCGGAACAGAGTGTTACCTTCCCACCTATCCCTTCCGTCCCTCTATCCTTCACTCCCTCCCTTCCATCCCTCCCTCCCTCCCACCAGGGCCGGAACAGAGTGTTACCTTCCCACCTATCCCTTCCGTCCCTCTATCCTTCACTCCCTCCCTTCCATCCCTCCCTCCCTCCCACCAGGGCCGGAACAGAGTGTTACCTTCCCACCTATCTCTTCCGTCCCTCTATCCTTCACTCCCTCCCTTCCATCCCTCCCTCCCACCCACCAGGGCCGGAACAGAGTGTTACCTTCCCACCTATCCCTTCCGTCCCTCTATCCTTCACTCCCTCCCTTCCATCCCTCCCTCCCTCCCACCAGGGCCGTAACAGAGTGTTACCTTCCCACCTATCCCTTCCGTCCCTCTATCCTTCACTCCCTCTCTTCCATCCCTCCCTCCCTCCCACCAGGGCCGGAACAGAGTGTTACCTTCCCACCTATCCCTTCCGTCCCTCTATCCTTCACTCCTTCACTCCCTCCCATCCCTCCCTCCCTCCCACCAGGGCCGGAACAGAGTGTTACCTTACCACCTATCCCTTCCGTCCCTCTATCCTTCACTCCCTCCCTTCCATCCCTCCCTCCCTCCCACCAGGGCCGGAACAGAGTGTTACCTTCCCACCTATCCCTTCCGTCCCTCTATCCTTCACTCCCTCCCTTCCATCCCTCCCTCCCTCCCACCAGGGCCGGAACAGAGTGTTACCTTCCCACCTATCCCTTCCGTCCCTCTATCCTTCACTCCCTCCCTTCCATCCCTCCCTCCCTCCCACCAGGGCCGGTACAGAGTGTTACCTTCCCACCTATCCCTTCCGTCCCTCTATCCTTCACTCCCTCCCTTCCATCCCTCCCTCCCTCCCACCAGGGCCGGAACCGAGTGTTACCTTCCCACCTATCCCTTCCGTCCCTCTATCCTTCACTCCCTCCCTTCCATCCCTCCCTCCCTCCCACCAGGGCCGGAACAGAGTGTTACCTTCCCACCTATCCCTTCCGTCCCTCTATCCTTCACTCCCTCCCTTCCATCCCTCCCACCCTCCCACCAGGGCCGGAACAGTGTTACCTTCCCACCTATCCCTTCCGTCCCTCTATCCTTCACTCCCTCCCTTCCATCCCTCCCACCAGGGCCAGAACAGAGTGTTACCTTCCCACCTATCCCTTCCATCCCTCTATCCTTCACTTCCTCCCTTCCATCCCTCCCTCCCTCCCTCCAGGGCCGGAACAGAGTGTTACCTTCCCACCTATCCCTTCCGTCCCTCTATCCTTCACTCCCTCCCTTCCATCCCTCCCTCCCTCCCACCAGGGCCGGAACAGAGTGTTACCTTCCCACCTATCCCTTCCGTCCCTCTATCCTTCACTCCCTCCCTCCCGGGCCGGAACAGAGTGTTACCTTCCCACCTATCCCTTCCGTCCCTCTATCCTTCACTCCCTCCCTTCCATCCCTCCATCCTTCACTCCCTCCCTTCCATCCCTCCCTCCCTCCCACCAGGGCCGGAACGGAGTGTTACCTTAACACCTATCCCTTCCGTCCCTCTATCCTTCACTCCCTCCCTTCCATCCCTCCCTCCCTCCCACCAGGGTCGGAACAGAGTGTTACCTTCCCACCTATCCCTTCCGTCCCTCTATCCTTCACTCCCTCCCTTCCATCCCTCCCTCCCTCCCACCAGGGCCGGAACAGAGTGTTACCTTCCCACCTATCCCTTCCGTCCCTCTATCCTTCACTCCCTCCCTTCCATCCCTCCCTCCCTCCCACCAGGGCCGGAACAGAGTGTTACCTTCCCACCTATCCCTTCCGTCCCTCTATCCTTCACTCCCTCCCTTCCATCCCTCCCTCCCTCCCACCAGGGCCGGTACAGAGTGTTACCTTCCCACCTATCCCTTCCGTCCCTCTATCCTTCACTCCCTCCCTTCCATCCCTCCCTCCCTCCCACCAGGGCGGGAACCGAGTGTTACCTTCCCACCTATCCCTTCCGTCCCTCTATCCTTCACTCCCTCCCTTCCATCCCTCCCTCCCTCCCACCAGGGCCGGAACAGAGTGTTACCTTCCCACCTATCCCTTCCGTCCCTCTATCCTTCACTCCCTCCCTTCCATCCCTCCCACCCTCCCACCAGGGCCGGAACAGTGTTACCTTCCCACCTATCCCTTCCGTCCCTCTATCCTTCACTCCCTCCCTTCCATCCCTCCCACCAGGGCCAGAACAGAGTGTTACCTTCCCACCTATCCCTTCCATCCCTCTATCCTTCACTTCCTCCCTTCCATCCCTCCCTCCCTCCCTCCAGGGCCGGAACAGAGTGTTACCTTCCCACCTATCCCTTCCGTCCCTCTATCCTTCACTCCCTCCCTTCCATCCCTCCCTCCCTCCCACCAGGGCCGGAACAGTGTTACCTTCCCACCTATCCCTTCCGTCCCTCTATCCTTCACTCCCTCCCTTCCATCCCTCCCTCCCTCCCACCAGGGCCGTAACAGAGTGTTACCTTCCCACCTATCCCTTCCGTCCCTCTATCCTTCACTCCCTCCCTTCCATCCCTCCCTCCCACCCACCAGGGCCGGAACAGAGTGTTACCTTCCCACCTATCCCTTCCATCCCTCTATCCTTCACTCCCTCCCTTCCATCCCTCCCTCCCTCCCACCAGGGCCGGAACAGAGTGTTACCTTCCCACCTATCCCTTCTGTCCCTCTATCCTTCACTCCCTCCTTTCCATCCCTCCCTCCCACCAGGGCCGGAACAGAGTGTTACCTTCCCACCTCTCCCTTCCGTCCCTCTATCCTTTACTCCCTCCCTCCCTCCCACCAGGGCCGGAACAGAGTGTTACCTTCCCGCCTATCCCTTCCGTCCCTCTATCCTTCACTCCCTCCCTTCCATCCCTCCCTCCCTCCCACCAGGGCTGGAACAGAGTGTTACCTTCCCACCTATCCCTTCCGTCCCTCTATTCTTCACTCCCTCCCTTCCATCCCTCCCACCAGGGCCAGGACAGAGTGTTACCTTCCCACCTATCCCTTCCGTCCCTCTATCCTTCACTCCCTCCCTTCCATCCCTCCCTCCCTCCCACCAGGGCCGGAACAGAGTGTTACCTTCCCACCGATCCCTTCCGTCCCTCTATCCTTCACTCCCTCCCTTCCATCCCTCCCTCCCTCCCACCAGGGCTGGAACAGAGTGTTACCTTCCCACCTATCCCTTCCGTCCCTCTATCCTTCACTCCCTCCCTTCCATCCCTCCCTCCCTCCCACCAGGGCTGGAACAGAGTGTTACCTTCCCACCTATCCCTTCCGTCCCTCTATCCTTCACTCCATCCCTTCCATCCCTCCCTCCCTCCCACCAGGGCCGGAACAGAGTGTTACCTTACCACCTATCCCTTCCGTCCCTCTATCCTTCAATCCCTCCCTTCCATCCCTCCCTCCCACCAGGGCCGGAACAGAGTGTTACCTTCCCACCTATCCCTTCCGTCCCTCTATCCTTCACTCCCTCCCTTCCATCCCTCCCTCCCACCAGGGCCGGAACAGAGTGTTACCTTCCCACCTATCCCTTCTGTCCCTCTATCCTTCACTCCCTCCCTTCCATCCCTCCCTCCCACCCACCAGGGCCGGAACAGAGTGTTACCTTCCCACCTATCCCTTCCGTCCCTCTATCCTTCACTCCCTCCCTTCCCTCCCTCCCTCCCTCCCTCCAGGGCCTGAACAGAGTGTTACCTTCCCACCTATCCCTTCCGTCCCTCTATCCTTCACTCCCTCCCTTCCATCCCTCCCTCCCTCCCACCAGGGCCGGAACAGAGTGTTACCTTCCCACCTATCCCTTCCGTCCCTCTATCCTTCACTCCCTCCCTTCCATCCCTCCCTCCCTCCCTCCCACCAGGGCCGGTACAGAGTGTTACCTTCCCACCTATCCCTTCCGTCCCTCTATCCTTCACTCCCTCCCTTCCATCCCTCCCTCCCTCCCTCCCACCAGGGCCGGAACAGAGTGTTACCTTCCCACCTATCCCTTCCGTCCCTCTATCCTTCACTCCCTCCCTTCCATCCCTCCCTCCCTCCCACCAGGGCCGGAACAGAGTGTTACCTTCCCACCTATCCCTTCCGTCCCTCTATCCTTCACTCCCTCCCTTCCATCCCTCCCTCCCTCCCACCAGGGCCGGAACAGAGTGTTAACTTCCCACCTATCCCTTCCGTCCCTCTATCCTTCACTCCCTCCCTTCCATCCCTCCCACCAGGGCCAGAACAGAGTGTTACCTTCCCACCTATCCCTTCCGTCCCTCTATCCTTCACTCCCTCCCTTCCATCCCTTCCTCCCTCCCTCCAGGGCCGGAACAGAGTGTTACCTTCCCACCTATCCCTTCCGTCCCTCTATCCTTCACTCCCTCCCTTCCATCCCTCCCTCCCACCCACCAGGGCCGGAACAGAGTGTTACCTTCCCACCTATCCCTTCTGTCCCTCTATCCTTCACTCCCTCCCTTCCATCCCTCCCTCCCTCCCACCAGGGCCGGAACAGAGTGTTACCTTCCCACCTATCCCTTCCGTCCCTCTATCCTTCACTCCCTCCCTCCCGGGCCGGAACAGAGTGTTACCTTCCCACCTATCCCTTCCGTCCCTCTATCCTTCACTCCCTCCCTTCCATCCCTCCATCCTTCACTCCATCCCTTCCATCCCTCCCTCCCTCCCACCAGGGCCGGAACAGAGTGTTACCTTAACACCTATCCCTTCCGTCCCTCTATCCTTCACTCCCTCCCTTCCATCCCTCCCTCCCTCCCACCAGGGTCGGAACAGAGTGTTACCTTCCCACCTATCCCTTCCGTCCCTCTATCCTTCACTCCCTCCCTTCCATCCCTCCCTCCCTCCCACCAGGGCCGGAACAGAGTGTTACCTTCCCACCTATCCCTTCCGTCCCTCTATCCTTCACTCCCTCCCTTCCATCCCTCCCTCCCACCCACCAGGGCCGGAACAGAGTGTTACCTTCCCACCTATCCCTTCCGTCCCTCTATCCTTCCCTCCCTCCCTTCCATCCCTCCCTCCCTCCCACCAGGCCGGTACAGAGTGTTACCTTCCCACCTATCCCTTCCGTCCCTCTATCCTTCACTCCCTCCCTTCCATCCCTCCCTCCCTCCCACCAGGGCCGGAACTGAGTGTTACCTTCCCACCTATCCCTTCCGTCCCTCTATCCTTCACTCCCTCCCTTCCATCCCTCCCTCCCTCCCACCAGGGCCGGAACAGAGTGTTACCTTCCCACCTATCCCTTCCGTCACTCTATCCTTCACTCCCTCCCTTCCATCCCTCCCTCCCTCCCACCAGGGCCGGAACAGAGTGTTACCTTACCACCTATTACTTCCGTCCCTCTATCCTTCACTCCCTCCCTTCCATCCCTCCCTCCCTCCCACCAGGGCCGGAACAGAGTGTTACCTTCCCACCTATCCCTTCCGTCCCTCTATCCTTCACTCCCTCCCTTCCATCCCTCCCTCCCTCCCACCAGGGCCGGAACAGAGTGTTACCTTCCCACCAACCCTTCCGTCCCTCTATCCTTCACTCCCTCCCTTCCATCCCTCCCACCAGGGCCAGAACAGAGTGTTACCTTCCCACCTATCCCTTCCATCCCTCTATCCTTCACTCCCTCCCTTCCATCCCTCCCTCCCTCCCTCCAGGGCCGGAACAGAGTGTTACCTTCCCACCTATCCCTTCCGTCCCTCTATCCTTCACTCCCTCCCTTCCATCCCTCCCTCCCTCCCACCAGGGCCGGAACAGAGTGTTACCTTCCCACCTATCCCTTCCGTCCCTCTATCCTTCACTCCCTCCCTTCCATCCCTCCCTCCCTCCCACCAGGGCCGGAACAGAGTGTTACCTTCCCACCTATCCCTTCCGTCCCTCTATCCTTCACTCCCTCCCTTCCATCCCTCCCTCCCACCCACCAGGGCCGGAACAGAGTGTTACCTTCCCACCTATCCCTTCCGTCCCTCTATCCTTCACTCCCTCCCTTCCATCCCTCCCTCCCTCCCACCAGGGCCGTAACAGAGTGTTACCTTCCCACCTATCCCTTCCGTCCTTCTATCCTTCACTCCCTCTCTTCCATCCCTCCCTCCCTCCCACCAGGGCCGGAACAGAGTGTTACCTTCCCACCTATCCCTTCCGTCCCTCTATCCTTCACTCCTTCACTCCCTCCCATCCCTCCCTCCCTCCCACCAGGGCCGGAACAGAGTGTTACCTTACCACCTATCCCTTCCGTCCCTCTATCCTTCACTCCCTCCCTTCCATCCCTCCCTCCCTCCCACCAGGGCCGGAACAGAGTGTTACCTTCCCACCTATCCCTTCCGTCCCTCTATCCTTCACTCCCTCCCTTCCATCCCTCCCTCCCTCCCACCAGGGCCGGAACAGAGTGTTACCTTCCCACCTATCCCTTCCGTCCCTCTATCCTTGACTCCCTCCCTTCCATCCCTCCCTCCCTCCCACCAGGGCCGGTACAGAGTGTTACCTTCCCACCTATCCCTTCCGTCCCTCTATCCTTCACTCCCTCCCTTCCATCCCTCCCTCCCTCCCACCAGGGCCGGAACCGAGTGTTACCTTCCCACCTATCCCTTCCGTCCCTCTATCCTTCACTCCCTCCCTTCCATCCCTCCCTCCCTCCCACCAGGGCCGGAACAGAGTGTTACCTTCCCACCTATCCCTTCCGTCCCTCTATCCTTCACTCCCTCCCTTCCATCCCTCCCACCCTCCCACCAGGGCCGGAACAGTGTTACCTTCCCACCTATCCCTTCCGTCCCTCTATCCTTCACTCCCTCCCTCCCACCAGGGCCAGAACAGAGTGTTACCTTCCCACCTATCCCTTCCATCCCTCTATCCTTCACTTCCTCCCTTCCATCCCTCCCTCCCTCCCTCCAGGGCCGGAACAGAGTGTTACCTTCCCACCTATCCCTTCCGTCCCTCTATCCTTCACTTCCTCCCTTCCATCCCTCCCTCCCTCCCTCCCACCAGGGCCGGAACAGTGTTACCTTCCCACCTATCCCTTCCGTCCCTCTATCCTTCACTCCCTCCCTTCCATCCCTCCCTCCCTCCCACCAGGGCCGTAACAGAGTGTTACCTTCCCACCTATCCCTTCCGTCCCTCTATCCTTCACTCCCTCCCTTCCATCCCTCCCTCCCACCCACCAGGGCCGGAACAGAGTGTTACCTTCCCATCTATCCCTTCCGTCCCTCTATCCTTCACTCCCTCCCTTCCATCCCTCCCTCCCTCCCACCAGGGCCGGAACAGAGTGTTACCTTCCCACCTATCCCTTCTGTCCCTCTATCCTTCACTCCCTCCTTTCCATCCCTCCCTCCCACCAGGGCCGGAACAGAGTGTTACCTTCCCACCTATCCCTTCCGTCCCTCTATCCTTTACTCCCTCCCTCCCTCCCACCAGGGCCGGAACAGAGTGTTACCTTCCCGCCTATCCCTTCCGTCCCTCTATCCTTCACTCCCTCCCTTCCATCCCTCCCTCCCTCCCACCAGGGCTGGAACAGAGTGTTACCTTCCCACCTATCCCTTCCGTCCCTCTATTCTTCACTCCCTCCCTTCCATCCCTCCCAGCAGGGCCAGGACAGAGTGTTACCTTCCCACCTATCCCTTCCGTCCCTCTATCCTTCACTCCCTCCCTTCCATCCCTCCCTCCCACCAGGGCCGGAACAGAGTGTTACCTTCCCACCTATCCCTTCCGTCCCTCTATCCTTCACTCCCTCCCTTCCATCCCTCCCTCCCACCCACCAGGGCCGGAACAGAGTGTTACCTTCCCACCTATCCCTTCCGTCCCTCTATCCTTCACTCCCTCCCTTCCCTCCCTCCCTCCCTCCCTCCAGGGCCAGAACAGAGTGTTACCTTCCCACCTATCCCTTCCGTCCCTCTATCCTTCACTCCCTCCCTTCCATCCCTCCCTCCCTCCCACCAGGGCCGGAACAGAGTGTCACCTTCCCACCTATCCCTTCCGTCCCTCTATCCTTCACTCCCTCCCTTCCATCCCTCCCTCCCTCCCACCAGGGCCGGTACAGAGTGTTACCTTCCCACCTATCCCTTCCGTCCCTCTATCCTTCACTCCCTCCCTTCCATCCCTCCCTCCCTCCCACCAGGGCCGGAACAGAGTGTTACCTTCCCACCTATCCCTTCCGTCCCTCTATCCTTCACTCCCTCCCTTCCATCCCTCCCTCCCTCCCACCAGGGCCGGAACAGAGTGTTACCTTCCCACCTATCCCTTCCGTCCCTCTATCCTTCACTCCCTCCCTTCCATCCCTCCCTCCCTCCCACCAGGGCCGGAACAGAGTGTTAACTTCCCACCTATCCCTTCCGTCCCTCTATCCTTCACTCCCTCCCTTCCATCCCTCCCACCAGGGCCAGAACAGAGTGTTACCTTCCCACCTATCCCTTCCGTCCCTCTATCCTTCACTCCCTCCCTTCCATCCCTTCCTCCCTCCCTCCAGGGCCGGAACAGAGTGTTACCTTCCCACCTATCCCTTCCGTCCCTCTATCCTTCACTCCCTCCCTCCCGGGCCGGAACAGAGTGTTACCTTCCCACCTATCCCTTCCGTCCCTCTATCCTTCACTCCCTCCCTTCCATCCCTCCATCCTTCACTCCCTCCCTTCCATCCCTCCCTCCCTCCCACCAGGGCCGGAACAGAGTGTTACCTTAACACCTATCCCTTCCGTCCCTCTATCCTTCACTCCCTCCCTTCCATCCCTCCCTCCCTCCCACCAGGGTCGGAACAGAGTGTTACCTTCCCACCTATCCCTTCCGTCCCTCTATCCTTCACTCCCTCCCTTCCATCCCTCCCTCCCTCCCACCAGGGCCGGAACAGAGTGTTACCTTCCCACCTATCCCTTCCGTCCCTCTATCCTTCACTCCCTCCCTTCCATCCCTCCCTCCCACCCACCAGGGCCGGAACAGAGTGTTACCTTCCCACCTATCCCTTCCGTCCCTCTATCCTTCCCTCCCTCCCTTCCATCCCTCCCTCCCTCCCACCAGGCCGGTACAGAGTGTTACCTTCCCACCTATCCCTTCCGTCCCTCTATCCTTCACTCCCTCCCTTCCATCCCTCCCTCCCTCCCACCAGGGCCGGAACTGAGTGTTACCTTCCCACCTATCCCTTCCGTCCCTCTATCCTTCACTCCCTCCCTTCCATCCCTCCCTCCCTCCCACCAGGGCCGGAACAGAGTGTTACCTTCCCACCTATCCCTTCCGTCACTCTATCCTTCACTCCCTCCCTTCCATCCCTCCCTCCCTCCCACCAGGGCCGGAACAGAGTGTTACCTTACCACCTATCCCTTCCGTCCCTCTATCCTTCACTCCCTCCCTTCCATCCCTCCCTCCCTCCCACCAGGGCCGGAACAGAGTGTTACCTTCCCACCTATCCCTTCCGTCCCTCTATCCTTCACTCCCTCCCTTCCATCCCTCCCTCCCTCCCACCAGGGCCGGAACAGAGTGTTACCTTCCCACCTATCCCTTCCGTCCCTCTATCCTTCACTCCCTCCCTTCCATCCCTCCCACCAGGGCCAGAACAGAGTGTTACCTTCCCACCTATCCCTTCCATCCCTCTATCCTTCACTCCCTCCCTTCCATCCCTCCCTCCCTCCCTCCAGGGCCGGAACAGAGTGTTACCTTCCCACCTATCCCTTCCGTCCCTCTATCCTTCACTCCCTCCCTTCCATCCCTCCCTCCCTCCCACCAGGGCCGGAACAGAGTGTTACCTTCCCACCTATCCCTTCCGTCCCTCTATCCTTCACTCCCTCCCTTCCATCCCTCCCTCCCTCCCACCAGGGCCGGAACAGAGTGTTACCTTCCCACCTATCCCTTCCGTCCCTCTATCCTTCACTCCCTCCCTTCCATCCCTCCCTCCCACCCACCAGGGCCGGAACAGAGTGTTACCTTCCCACCTATCCCTTCCGTCCCTCTATCCTTCACTCCCTCCCTTCCATCCCTCCCTCCCTCCCACCAGGGCCGTAACAGAGTGTTACCTTCCCACCTATCCCTTCCGTCCCTCTATCCTTCACTCCCTCTCTTCCATCCCTCCCTCCCTCCCACCAGGGCCGGAACAGAGTGTTACCTTCCCACCTATCCCTTCCGTCCCTCTATCCTTCACTCCTTCACTCCCTCCCATCCCTCCCTCCCTCCCACCAGGGCCGGAACAGAGTGTTACCTTACCACCTATCCCTTCCGTCCCTCTATCCTTCACTCCCTCCCTTCACTCCCTCCCTTCCATCCCTCCCTCCCACCAGGGCCGGAACAGAGTGTTACCTTCCCACCTATCCCTTCCGTCCCTCTATCCTTCACTCCCTCCCTTCCATCCCTCCCTCTCTCCCACCAGGGCCGGAACAGAGTGTTACCTTCCCACCTATCCCTTCCGTCCCTCTATCCTTCACTCCCTCCCTTCCATCCCTCCCACCAGGGCCAGAACAGAGTGTTACCTTCCCACCTATCCCTTCCGTCCCTCTATCCTTCACTCCCTCCCTTCCATCCCTCCCTCCCTCCCTCCAGGGCCGGAACAGAGTGTTACCTTCCCACCTATCCCTTCCGTCCCTCTATCCTTCACTCCCTCCCTTCCATCCCTCCTTCCCTCCCACCAGGGCCGGAACAGAGTGTTACCTTCCCACCTATCCCTTCCGTCCCTCTATCCTTCACTCCCTCCCTTCCATCCCTCCCTCCCTCCCACCAGGGCCGGAACAGAGTGTTACCTTCCCACCTATCCCTTCCGTCCCTCTATCCTTCACTTTCTCGCTTCCATCCCTCCCTCCCTCCCACCAGGGCCGGAACAGAGTGTTACCTTCCCGCCTATCCCTTCCGTCCCTCTATCCTTCACTCCCTCCCTTCCATCCCTCCCTCCCTCCCACCAGGGCCGGAACAGAGTGTTACCTTCCCACCTATCCCTTCTGTCCCTCTATCCTTCACTCCCTCCCTTCCATCCCTCCCTCCCTCCCACCAGGGCTGGAACAGAGTGTTACCTTCCCACCTATCCCTTCCGTTCCTCTATCCTTCACTCCCTCCCTTCCATCCCTCCCTCCCTCCCTCCCACCAGGGCGGGATCAGAGTGTTACCTTCCCACCTATCCTTTCCGTCCCTCTATCCTTTACTCCCTCCCTTCCGTCCCTCCCTCCCTCCCACCAGGGCCGGAACAGAGAGTTACCTTCCCACCTATCCCTTCCGTCCCTCTATCCTTCACTCCCTCCCTTCCATCCCTCCCTCCCTCCCACCAGGGCCGGAACAGAGTGTTACCTTCCCACCTATCCCTTCCGTCCCTCTATCCTTCACTCCCTCCCTTCCATCCCTCCCTCCCTCCCACCAGGGCCGGAACAGAGTGTTAACTTCCCACCTATCCCTTCCGTCCCTCTATCCTTCACTCCCTCCCTTCCATCCCTCCCTCCCTCCCTCCCTCCAGGGCCGGAACAGAGTGTTACCTTCCCACCTATCCCTTCCGTCCCTGTATCCTTCACTCCCTCCCTTCCATCCCTCCCTCCCTCCCACCAGGGCCAGAACAGAGTGTTACCTTCCCACCTATCCCTTCCGTCCCTCTATCCTTTACTCCCTCCCTTCCATCCCTCCCTCCCTCCCACCAGGGCCGGAACAGAGTGTTACCTTCCCACCTATCCCTTCCGTCCCTCTATCCTTCACTCCCTCAATTCCATCCCTCCCTCCCTCTCACCAGGGCCGGAACAGAGTGTTACCTTCCCACCTATCCCTTCCGTCCCTCTATCCTTCACTCCCTCAATTCCATCCCTCCCTCCCACCAGGGCCAGAACAGAGTGTTACCTTCCCACCTATCCCTTCCGTCCCTCTATCCTTCACTCCCTCCCTTCCGTCCCTCCCACCAGGGCCAGAACAGAGTGTTACCTTCCCACCTATCCCTTCCGTCCCTCTATCCTTCACTCCCTCCCTTCCATCCCTCCCTCCCTCCAGGGCAGGAACAGAGTGTTACCTACCCACCTATCCCTTCCGTCCCTCTATCCTTCACTCCCTCCCTTCCATCCCTCCCTCCCTCCCACCAGGGCCGGAACAGAGTGTTACCTTCCCACCTATCCCTTCCGTCCCTCTATCCTTCACTCCCTCCCTTCCATCCCTCCCTCCCACCAGGGCCGGAACAGAGTGTTACCTTCCCACCTATCCCTTCCGTCCCTCTATCCTTCACTCCCTCCTTTCCATCCCTCCCTCCCACCAGGGCCGGAACAGAGTGTTACCTTCCCACCTATCCCTTCTGTCCCTCTATCCTTCACTCCCTCCCTTCCATCCCTCCCTCCCTCCCACCAGGGCTGGAACAGAGTGTTACCTTCCCACCTATCCCTTCCGTCCCTCTATCCTTCACTCCCTCCCTTCCATCCCTCCCACCAGGGCCAGAACAGAGTGTTACCTTCCCACCTATCCCTTCCGTCCCTCTATCCATCACTCCCTCCCTTCCATCCCTCCCTCCAGGGCCAGGACAGAGTGTTACCTTCCCACCTATCCCTTCCGTCCCTCTATCCTTCACTCCCTCCCTTCCATCCCTCCCTCCCTCCCACCAGGGCCGGAACAGAGTGTTACCTTCCCACCTATCCCTTCCGTCCCTCTATCCTTCACTCCCTCCCTTCCATCCCTCCCTCCCTCCCACCAGGGCTGGAATAGAGTGTTACCTTCCCACCTATCCCTTCCGTCCCTCTATCCTTCACTCCCTCCCTTCCATCCCTCCCTCCAACCCACCAGGGCCGGAACAGAGTGTTACCTTCCCACCTATCACTTCCGTCCCTCTATCCTTCACTCCCTCCCTTCCATCCCTCCCTCCCTCCCACCAGGGCCGGAACAGAGTGTTACCTTACCACCTATCCCTTCCGTCCCTCTATCCTTCAATCCCTCCCTTCCATCCCTCCCTCCCACCAGGGCCGGACAGAGTGTTACCTTCCCACCTATCCCTTCCGTCCCTCTATCCTTCACCCCCTCCCTTCCATCCCTCCCTCCCACCAGGGCCGGAACAGAGTGTTACCTTCCCACCTATCCCTTCCGTCCCTCTATCCTTCACTCCCTCCCTTCCATCCCTCCCTCCCTCCTACCAGGCCCGGAACAGAGTGTTACCTTCCCACCTATCCCTTCCGTCGCTCTATCCTTCACTCCCTCCCATCCCTCCCTCCATCCCACCAGGGCCGGAACAGAGTGTTACCTTCCCACCTATCCCTTCCGTCCCTCTATCCATCACTCCCTCCCTTCCATCCCTCCCTCCCTCCCTCCAGGGCCGGGACAGAGTGTTACCTTCCCACCTATCCCTTCCGTCCCTCTATCCTTCACTCCCTCCCTTCCATCCCTCCCTCCCTCCCACCAGGGCCGGAACAGAGTGTTACCTTCCCACCTATCCCTTCCGTCCCTCTATCCTTCACTCCCTCCCTTCCATCCCTCCCTCCCTCCCACCAGGGCTGGAACAGAGTGTTACCTTCCCACCTATCCCTTCCGTCCCTCTATCCTTCACTCCCTCCCTTCCATCCCTCCCTCCCTCCCTCCCACCAGGGCCGGAACAGAGTGTTACCTTCCCACATATCCCTTCCGTCCCTCTATCCTTCACTCCCTCCCTTCCATCCCTCCCTCCCTCCCACCAGGGCCGGAACAGAGTGTTACCTTACCACCTATCCCTTCCGTCCCTCTATCCTTCAATCCCTCCCTTCCATCCCTCCCTCCCACCAGGGCCGGAACAGAGTGTTACCTTCCCACCTATCCCTTCCGTCCCTCTATCCTTCACTCCCTCCCTTCCATACCTCCCTCCCACCAGGGCCGGAACAGAGTGTTACCTTCCCACCTATCCCTTCCGTCCCTCTATCCTGCACTCCCTCCCTTCCATCCCTCCCTCCCTCCCTCCCTCCAGGGCCGGAACAGAGTGTTACCTTCCCACCTATCCCTTCCGTCCCTCTATCCTTCACTCCCTCCCTTCCATCCCTCCCTCCCACCAGAGCCGGAACAGAGTGTTACCTTCCCACCTATCCCTTCCGTCCCTCTATCCTTCACTCCCTCCCTTCCATCCCTCCCTCCCACCAGGGCCGGAACAGAGTGTTACGTTCCCACCTATCCCTCCCGTCCCTCTATCCTTCACTCCCTCCCTTCCATCCCTCCCTCCCTTCCACCAGGGCCGGAACAGAGTGTTACCTTACCACCTATCCCTTCCGTCCCTCTATCCTTCACTCCCTCTCTTCCATCCCTCCCTCCCTCCCACCAGGGCCAGAACAGAGTGTTACCTTCCCACCTATCCCTTCTGTCCCTCTATCCTTCACTCCCTCCCTTCCATCCCTCCCTCCCAACAGGGCCAGAACAGAGTGTTACCTTCCCACCTATCCCTTCCGTCCCTCTATCCTTCACTCCCTCCCTTCCATCCCTCCCTCCCTCCCACCAGGGCCGGAACAGAGTGTTACCTTCCCACCTATCCCTTCCGTCCCTCTATCCTTCACTCCCTCCCTTCCATCCCTCCCTCCCTCCCACCAGGGCCGGAACAGAGTGTTACCTTCCCACCTATCCCTTCAGTCCCTCTATCCTTCACTCCCTCCCTTCCATCCCTCCCTCCCACCAGGGCCGGAACAGAGTGTTACCTTCCCACCTATCCCTTCCGTCCCTCTATCCTTCACTCCCTCCCTTCCATCCCTCCCTCCCTCCCACCAGGGACGGAACAGAGTGTTACCTTCCCACCTATCCCTTCCGTCCCTCTATCCTTCCCTCCCTCCCTTCCATCCCTCCCTCCCTCCCACCAGGGCCGGAACAGAGTGTTACCTTCCCACCTATCCCTTCCGTCCCTCTATCCTTACCTCCCTTCCATCCCTCCCTCCCTCCCACCAGGGCTTGAACAGAGTGTTACCTTCCCACCTATCCCTTCCGTCCCTCTATCCTTCACTCCCTCCCTTCCATCCCTCCCTCCCTCCCACCAGGGCCGGAACAGAGTGTTACCTTCCCACCTATCCCTTCTGTCCCTCTATCCTTCACTCCCTCCCTTCCATCCCTCCCTCCCTCCCACCAGGGCCGGAACAGAGTGTTACCTTCCCACCTATCCCTTCCGTCCCTCTATCCTTCACTCCCTCCCTTCCATCCCTCCCTCCCTCCCACCAGGGCGGGAACAGAGTGTTACCTTCCCACCTATCCCTTCCGTCCCTCTATCCTTCACTCCCTCCCTTCCATCCCTCCCTCCCTCCCACCAGGGACGGAACAGAGTGTTACCTTCCCACCTATCCCTTCAGTCCCTCTATCCTTCACTCCCTCCCTTCCATCCCTCCCTCCCTCCCTCCCGGGCCGGAACAGAGTGTTACCTTCCCACCTATCCCTTCCGTCCCTCTATCCTTCACTCCCTCCCTTCCATCCCTCCCTCCCTCCCACCAGGGCCGGAACAGAGTGTTGCCTTCCCACCTATCCCTTCCATCCCTCTATCCTTCACTCCCTCCCTTCCATCCCTCCCTCCCACCAGGTCCAGAACAGAGTGTTACCTTCCCACCTATCCCTTCCGTCCCTCTATCCTTCACTCCCTCCCTTCTATCCCTCCCTCCCTCCCTTCCACCAGGGCCGGAACAGAGTGTTACCTTACCACCTATCCCTTCCGTCCCTCTATCCTTCACTCCCTCCCTTCCATCCCTCCCTCCCTCCTACCAGGGCCGGAACAGAGTGTGACCTTCCCACCTATTCCTTCCGTCCCTCTATCCTTCACTCCCTCCCTTCCATCCCTCCCTCCCTCCCACCAGGGCCGGAACAGAGTGTTACCTTCCCACCTATACCTTCCGTCCCTCTATCCTTCACTCCCTCCCTCCCTCCCACCAGGGCCGGAACAGAGTGTTACCTTCCCACCTATCCCTTCCGTCCCTCTATCCTTCACTCCCTCCCTTCCATCCCTCCCTCCCTCCCACCAGGGCCGGAACAGAGTGTTACCTTCGCACCTATCCCTTCCGTCCCTCTATCCTTTACGCCCTCCCTTCCATCCCTCCCTCCCTCCCACCAGGGCCGGAACAGAGTGTTACCTTCCCACCTATCCCTTCCGTCCCTCTATCCTTCACTCCCTCCCTTCCATCCCTCCCTCCCTCCCACCAGGGCCGGAACAGAGTGTTACCTTCCCACCTATCCCTTCCGTCCCTCTATCCTTCACTCCCTCCCTTCCATCCCTCCCTCCCTCCCACCAGGGCCGGAACAGAGTGTTACCTTCCCACCTATCCCTTCCGTCCCTCTATCCTTCACTCCCTCCCTTCCATCCCTCCCTCCCTCCCACCAGGGCCGGTACAGAGTGTTACCTTCCCACCTATCCCTTCCGTCCCTCTATCCTTCACTCCCTCCCTTCCATCCCTCCCTCCCTCCCACCAGGGCCAGAACAGAGTGTTACCTTCCCACCTATCCCTTCCGTCCCTCTATCCTTCCCTCCCTCCCTCCCACCAGGGCCGGAACAGAGTGTTACCTTCCCACCTATCCCTTCCGTCCCTCTATCCTTCACTCCCTCCCTTCCATCCCTCCCTCCCTCCCTCCCACAAGGGCCGGAACAGAGTGTTACCTTCCCACCTATCCCTTCCGTCCCTCTATCCTTCACTCCCTCCCTTCCATCCCTCCCTCCCTCCCACCAGGGCCGGAACAGAGTGTTACCTTCCCACCTATCCCTTCCGTCCCTCTATCCTTCACTCCCTCCCTTCCATCCCTCCCTCCCTCCCACCAGGGCCAGAACAGAGTGTTACCTTCCCACCTATCCCTTCCGTCCCTCTATCCTTCCCTCCCTCCCTCCCACCAGGGCCGGAACAGAGTGTTACCTTCCCACCTATCCCTTCCGTCCCTCTATCCTTCACTCCCTCCCTTCCATCCCTCCCTCCCTCCCTCCCACAAGGGCCGGAACAGAGTGTTACCTTCCCACCTATCCCTTCCGTCCCTCTATCCTTCACTCCCTCCCTTCCATCCCTCCCTCCCTCCCACCAGGGCCGGAACAGAGTGTTACCTTCCCACCTATCCCTTCCGTCCCTCTATCCTTCACTCCCTCCCTTCCATCCCTCCCTCCCTCCCACCAGGGCCGGAACTGAGTGTTACCTTCCCACCTATCCCTTCCGTCCCTCTATCCTTCACTCCCTCCCTTCCATCCCTCCCACCAGGGCCAGAACAGAGTGTTACCTTCCCACCTATCCCTTCCATCCCTCTATCCTTCACTCCCTCCCTTCCATCCCTCCCTCCCTCCCTCCAGGGCCGTAACAGAGTGTTACCTTCCCACCTATCCCTTCCGTCCCTCTATCCTTCACTCCCTCCCTTCCATCCCTCCCTCCCTCCCACCAGGGCCGGAACAGAGTGTTACCTTCCCACCTATCCCTTCCGTCCCTCTATCCTTCACTCCCTCCCTTCCATCCCTCCCTCCCACCCACCAGGGCCGGAACAGAGTGTTACCTTCCCACCTATCCCTTCCGTCCCTCTACCCTTCACTCCCTCCCTTCCATACCTCCCTCCCTCCCTCCAGGGCCTGAACAGAGTGTTACCTTCCCACCTATCCCTTCCGTCCCTCTATCCTTCACTCCCTCCCTTCCATCCCTCCCTCCCTCCCACCAGGGCCGGAACAGAGTGTTACCTTCCCACCTATCCCTTCCGTCCCTCTATCCTTCACTCCCTCCCTTCCATCCCTCCCTCCCTCCCACCAGGGCCGGTACAGAGTGTTACCTTCCCACCTATCCCTTCCGTCCCTCTATCCTTCACTCCCTCCCTTCCATCCCTCCCTCCCTCCCACCAGGGCCGGAACAGAGTGTTACCTTCCCACCTATCCCTTCCGTCCCTCTATCCTTCACTCCCTCCCTTCCATCCCTCCCTCCCTCCCACCAGGGCCGGAACAGAGTGTTACCTTCCCACCTATCCCTTCCGTCCCTCTATCCTTCACTCCCTCCCTTCCATCCCTCCCTCCCTCCCACCAGGGCCGGAACAGAGTGTTAACTTCCCACCTATCCCTTCCGTCCCTCTATCCTTCACTCCCTCCCTTCCATCCCTCCCACCAGGGCCAGAACAGAGTGTTACCTTCCCACCTATCCCTTCCGTCCCTCTATCCTTCACTCCCTCCCTTCCATCCCTCCCTCCCTCCCTCCAGGGCCGGAACAGAGTGTTACCTTCCCACCTATCCCTTCCGTCCCTCTATCCTTCACTCCCTCCCTTCCATCCCTCCCTCCCTCCCACCAGGGCCGGAACAGAGTGTTACCTTCCCACCTATCCCTTCTGTCCCTCTATCCTTCACTCCCTCCCTTCCATCCCTCCCTCCCTCCCACCAGGGCCGGAACAGAGTGTTACCTTCCCACACATCCCTTCCGTCCCTCTATCCTTCACTCCCTCCCTTCCATCCCTCCCTCCCACCCACCAGGGCCGGAACAGAGTGTTACCTTCCCACCTATCCCTTCTGTCCCTCTATCCTTCACTCCCTCCCTTCCATCCCTCCCTCCCTCCCACCAGGGCCGGAACAGAGTGTTACCTTCCCACCTATCCCTTCCGTCCCTCTATCCTTCACTCCCTCCCTCCCGGGCCGGAACAGAGTGTTACCTTCCCACCTATCCCTTCCGTCCCTCTATCCTTCACTCCCTCCCTTCCATCCCTCCATCCTTCACTCCCTCCCTTCCATCCCTCCCTCCCTCCCACCAGGGCCGGAACAGAGTGTTACCTTAACACCTATCCCTTCCGTCCCTCTATCCTTCACTCCCTCCCTTCCATCCCTCCCTCCCTCCCACCAGGGTCGGAACAGAGTGTTACCTTCCCACCTATCCCTTCCGTCCCTCTATCCTTCACTCCCTCCCTTCCATCCCTCCCTCCCTCCCACCAGGGCCGGAACAGAGTGTTACCTTCCCACCTATCCCTTCCGTCCCTCTATCCTTCACTCCCTCCCTTCCATCCCTCCCTCCCACCCACCAGGGCCGGAACAGAGTGTTACCTTCCCACCTATCCCTTCCGTCCCTCTATCCTTCCCTCCCTCCCTTCCATCCCTCCCTCCCTCCCACCAGGCCGGTACAGAGTGTTACCTTCCCACCTATCCCTTCCGTCCCTCTATCCTTCACTCCCTCCCTTCCATCCCTCCCTCCCTCCCACCATGGCCGGAACTGAGTGTTACCTTCCCACCTATCCCTTCCGTCCCTCTATCCTTCACTCCCTCCCTTCCATCCCTCCCTCCCTCCCACCAGGGCCGGAACAGAGTGTTACCTTCCCACCTATCCCTTCCGTCACTCTATCCTTCACTCCCTCCCTTCCATCCCTCCCTCCCTCCCACCAGGGCCGGAACAGAGTGTTACCTTACCACCTATCCCTTCCGTCCCTCTATCCTTCACTCCCTCCCTTCCATCCCTCCCTCCCTCCCACCAGGGCCGGAACAGAGTGTTACCTTCCCACCTATCCCTTCCGTCCCTCTATCCTTCACTCCCTCAATTCCATCCCTCCCTCCCTCCCACCAGGGCC
Source organism: Lissotriton vulgaris (assembly GCF_964263255.1). NCBI lineage: Eukaryota > Metazoa > Chordata > Amphibia > Caudata > Salamandridae > Lissotriton > Lissotriton vulgaris. The sequence goes on from NW_028255268.1 coordinate 155,043, forward strand.
GGAACAGAGTGTTACCTTCCCACCTATCCCTTCCGTCCCTCTATCCTTCACTCCCTCCCTTCCATCCCTCCCACCAGGGCCAGAACAGAGTGTTACCTTCCCACCTATCCCTTCCATCCCTCTATCCTTCACTCCCTCCCTTCCATCCCTCCCTCCCCCCTCCAGGGCCGGAACAGAGTGTTACCTTCCCACCTATCCCTTCCGTCCCTCTATCCTTCACTCCCTCCCTTCCATCCCTCCCTCCCTCCCACCAGGGCCGGAACAGAGTGTTACCTTCCCACCTATCCCTTCCGTCCCTCTATCCTTCACTCCCTCCCTTCCATCCCTCCCTCCCTCCCACCAGGGCCGGAACAGAGTGTTACCTTCCCACCTATCCCTTCCGTCCCTCTATCCTTCACTCCCTCCCTTCCATCCCTCCCTCCCACCCACCAGGGCCGGAACAGAGTGTTACCTTCCCACCTATCCCTTCCGTCCCTCTATCCTTCACTCCCTCCCTTCCATCCCTCCCTCCCTCCCACTAGGGCCGTAACAGAGTGTTACCTTCCCACCTATCCCTTCCGTCCCTCTATCCTTCACTCCCTCTCTTCCATCCCTCCCTCCCTCCCACCAGGGCCGGAACAGAGTGTTACCTTCCCACCTATCCCTTCCGTCCCTCTATCCTTCAATCCTTCACTCCCTCCCATCCCTCCCTCCCTCCCACCAGGGCCGGAACAGAGTGTTACCTTACCACCTATCCCTTCCGTCCCTCTATCCTTCACTCCCTCCCTTCACTCCCTCCCTTCCATCCCTCCCTCCCACCAGGGCCGGAACAGAGTGTTACCTTCCCACCTATCCCTTCCGTCCCTCTATCCTTCACTCCCTCCCTTCCATCCCTCCCTCTCTCCCACCAGGGCGGGAACAGAGTGTTACCTTCCCACCTATCCCTTCCGTCCCTCTATCCTTCACTCCCTCCCTTCCATCCCTCCCACCAGGGCCAGAACAGAGTGTTACCTTCCCACCTATCCCTTCCGTCCCTCTATCCTTCACTCCCTCCCTTCCATCCCTCCCTCCCTCCCTCCAGGGCCGGAACAGAGTGTTACCTTCCCACCTATCCCTTCCGTCCCTCTATCCTTCACTCCCTCCCTTCCATCCCTCCTTCCCTCCCACCAGGGCCGGAACAGAGTGTTACCTTCCCACCTATCCCTTCCGTCCCTCTATCCTTCACTCCCTCCCTTCCATCCCTCCCTCCCTCCCACCAGGGCCGGAACAGAGTGTTACCTTCCCACCTTTCCCTTCCGTCCCTCTATCCTTCACTTTCTCGCTTCCATCCCTCCCTCCCTCCCACCAGGGCCGGAACAGAGTGTTACCTTCCCGCCTATCCCTTCCGTCCCTCTATCCTTCACTCCCTCCCTTCCATCCCTCCCTCCCTCCCACCAGGGCCGGAACAGAGTGTTACCTTCCCACCTATCCCTTCTGTCCCTCTATCCTTCACTCCCTCCCTTCCATCCCTCCCTCCCTCCCACCAGGGCCGGAACAGAGTGTTACCTTCCCACCTATCCCTTCCGTTCCTCTATCCTTCACTCCCTCCCTTCCATCCCTCCCTCCCTCCCACCAGGGCGGGATCAGAGTGTTACCTTCCCACCTATCCTTTCCGTCCCTCTATCCTTTACTCCCTCCCTTCCATCCCTCCCTCCCTCCCACCAGGGCCGGAACAGAGTGTTACCTTCCCACCTATCCCTTCCGTCCCTCTATCCTTCACTCCCTCCCTTCCATCCCTCCCACCCTCCCACCAGGGCCGGAACAGAGTGTTACCTTCCCACCTATCCCTTCCGTCCCTCTATCCTTCACTCCCTCCCTTCCATCCCTCCCTCCCTCCCACCAGGGCCGGAACAGAGTGTTACCTTCCCACCTATCCCTTCCGTCCCTCTATCCTTCACTCCCTCCCGTCCATCCCTCCCTCCCTCCCTCCCTCCAGGGCCGGATTAGAGTGTTACCTTCCCACCTATCCCTTCCGTCCCTGTATCCTTCACTCCCTCCCTTCCATCCCTCCCTCCCTCCCACCAGGGCCAGAACAGAGTGTTACCTTCCCACCTATCCCTTCCGTCCCTCTATCCTTCACTCCCTCCCTTCCATCCCTCCCTCCCTCCCACCAGGGCCGGAACAGAGTGTTACCTTCCCACCTATCCCTTCCGTCCCTCTATCCTTCACTCCCTCAATTCCATCCCTCCCTCCCTCTCACCAGGGCCGGAACAGAGTGTTACCTTCCCACCTATCCCTTCCGTCCCTCTATCCTTCACTCCCTCAATTCCATCCCTCCCTCCCACCAGGGCCGGAACAGAGTGTTACCTTCCCACCTATCCCTTCCGTCCCTCTATCCTTCACTCCCTCCCTTCCGTCCCTCCCACCAGGGCCAGAACAGAGTGTTACCTTCCCACCTATCCCTTCCGTCCCTCTATCCTTCACTCCCTCCCTTCCATCCCTCCCTCCCTCCAGGGCAGGAACAGAGTGTTACCTTCCCACCTATCCCTTCCGTCCCTCTATCCTTCACTCCCTCCCTTCCATCCCTCCCTCCCTCCCACCAGGGCCGGAACAGAGTGTTACCTTCCCACCTATCCCTTCCGTCCCTCTATCCTTCACTCCCTCCCTTCCATCCCTCCCTCCCACCAGGGCCGGAACAGAGTGTTACCTTCCCACCTATCCCTTCCGTCCCTCTATCTTTCACTCCCTCCTTTCCATCCCTCCCTCCCACCAGGGCCGGAACAGAGTGTTACCTTCCCACCTATCCCTTCCGTCCCTCTATCCTTCACTCCCTCCCTTCCATCCCTTCCTCCCTCCCACCAGGGCTGGAACAGAGTGTTACCTTCCCACCTATCCCTTCCGTCCCTCTATCCTTCACTCCCTCCCTTCCATCCCTCCCACCAGGGCCAGAACAGAGTTTTACCTTCCCACCTATCCCTTCCGTCCCTCTATCCATCACTCCCTCCCTTCCATCCCTCCCTCCAGGGCCAGGACAGAGTGTTACCTTCCCACCTATCCCTTCCGTCCCTCTATCCTTCACTCCCTCCCTTCCATCCCTCCCTCCCTCCCACCAGGGCCGGAACAGAGTGTTACCTTCCCACCTATCCCTTCCGTCCCTCTATCCTTCACTCCCTCCCTTCCATCCCTCCCTCCCTCCCACCAGGGCTGGAATAGAGTGTTACCTTCCCACCTATCCCTTCCGTCCCTCTATCCTTCACTCCCTCCCTTCCATCCCTCCCACCAGGGCCAGAACAGAGTGTTACCTTCCCACCTATCCCTTCCATCCCTCTATCCTTCACTCCCTCCCTTCCATCCCTCCCTCCCCCCTCCAGGGCCGGAACAGAGTGTTACCTTCCCACCTATCCCTTCCGTCCCTCTATCCTTCACTCCCTCCCTTCCATCCCTCCCTCCCTCCCACCAGGGCCGGAACAGAGTGTTACCTTCCCACCTATCCCTTCCGTCCCTCTATCCTTCACTCCCTCCCTTCCATCCCTCCCTCCCTCCCACCAGGGCCGGAACAGAGTGTTACCTTCCCACCTATCCCTTCCGTCCCTCTATCCTTCACTCCCTCCCTTCCATCCCTCCCTCCCACCCACCAGGGCCGGAACAGAGTGTTACCTTCCCACCTATCCCTTCCGTCCCTCTATCCTTCACTCCCTCCCTTCCATCCCTCCCTCCCTCCCACCAGGGCCGTAACAGAGTGTTACCTTCCCACCTATCCCTTCCGTCCCTCTATCCTTCACTCCCTCTCTTCCATCCCTCCCTCCCTCCCACCAGGGCCGGAACAGAGTGTTACCTTCCCACCTATCCCTTCCGTCCCTCTATCCTTCAATCCTTCACTCCCTCCCATCCCTCCCTCCCTCCCACCAGGGCCGGAACAGAGTGTTACCTTACCACCTATCCCTTCCGTCCCTCTATCCTTCACTCCCTCCCTTCACTCCCTCCCTTCCATCCCTCCCTCCCACCAGGGCCGGAACAGAGTGTTACCTTCCCACCTATCCCTTCCGTCCCTCTATCCTTCACTCCCTCCCTTCCATCCCTCCCTCTCTCCCACCAGGGCCGGAACAGAGTGTTTCCTTCCCACCTATCCCTTCCGTCCCTCTATCCTTCACTCCCTCCCTTCCATCCCTCCCACCAGGGCCAGAACAGAGTGTTACCTTCCCACCTATCCCTTCCGTCCCTCTATCCTTCACTCCCTCCCTTCCATCCCTCCCTCCCTCCCTCCAGGGCCGGAACAGAGTGTTACCTTCCCACCTATCCCTTCCGTCCCTCTATCCTTCACTCCCTCCCTTCCATCCCTCCTTCCCTCCCACCAGGGCCGGAACAGAGTGTTACCTTCCCACCTATCCCTTCCGTCCCTCTATCCTTCACTCCCTCCCTTCCATCCCTCCCTCCCTCCCACCAGGGCCGGAACAGAGTGTTACCTTCCCACCTATCCCTTCCGTCCCTCTATCCTTCACTTTCTCGCTTCCATCCCTCCCTCCCTCCCACCAGGGCCGGAACAGAGTGTTACCTTCCCGCCTATCCCTTCCGTCCCTCTATCCTTCACTCCCTCCCTTCCATCCCTCCCTCCCTCCCACCAGGGCCGGAACAGAGTGTTACCTTCCCACCTATCCCTTCTGTCCCTCTATCCTTCACTCCCTCCCTTCCATCCCTCCCTCCCTCCCACCAGGGCCGGAACAGAGTGTTACCTTCCCACCTATCCCTTCCGTTCCTCTATCCTTCACTCCCTCCCTTCCATCCCTCCCTCCCTCCCACCAGGGCGGGATCAGAGTGTTACCTTCCCACCTATCCTTTCCGTCCCTCTATCCTTTACTCCCTCCCTTCCATCCCTCCCTCCCTCCCTCCCACCAGGGCCGGAACAGAGTGTTACCTTCCCACCTATCCCTTCCGTCCCTCTATCCTTCACTCCCTCCCTTCCATCCCTCCCACCCTCCCACCAGGGCCGGAACAGAGTGTTACCTTCCCACCTATCCCTTCCGTCCCTCTATCCTTCACTCCCTCCCTTCCATCCCTCCCTCCCTCCCACCAGGGCCGGAACAGAGTGTTACCTTCCCACCTATCCCTTCCGTCCCTCTATCCTTCACTCCCTCCCTTCCATCCCTCCCTCCCTCCCTCCCTCCAGGGCCGGATTAGAGTGTTACCTTCCCACCTATCCCTTCCGTCCCTGTATCCTTCACTCCCTCCCTTCCATCCCTCCCTCCCTCCCACCAGGGCCAGAACAGAGTGTTACCTTCCCACCTATCCCTTCCGTCCCTCTATCCTTCACTCCCTCCCTTCCATCCCTCCCTCCCTCCCACCAGGGCCGGAACAGAGTGTTACCTTCCCACCTATCCCTTCCGTCCCTCTATCCTTCACTCCCTCAATTCCATCCCTCCCTCCCTCTCACCAGGGCCGGAACAGAGTGTTACCTTCCCACCTATCCCTTCCGTCCCTCTATCCTTCACTCCCTCAATTCCATCCCTCCCTCCCACCAGGGCCGGAACAGAGTGTTACCTTCCCACCTATCCCTTCCGTCCCTCTATCCTTCACTCCCTCCCTTCCGTCCCTCCCACCAGGGCCAGAACAGAGTGTTACCTTCCCACCTATCCCTTCCGTCCCTCTATCCTTCACTCCCTCCCTTCCATCCCTCCCTCCCTCCAGGGCAGGAACAGAGTGTTACCTTCCCACCTATCCCTTCCGTCCCTCTATCCTTCACTCCCTCCCTTCCATCCCTCCCTCCCTCCCACCAGGGCCGGAACAGAGTGTTACCTTCCCACCTATCCCTTCCGTCCCTCTATCCTTCACTCCCTCCCTTCCATCCCTCCCTCCCACCAGGGCCGGAACAGAGTGTTACCTTCCCACCTATCCCTTCCGTCCCTCTATCCTTCACTCCCTCCTTTCCATCCCTCCCTCCCACCAGGGCCGGAACAGAGTGTTACCTTCCCACCTATCCCTTCCGTCCCTCTATCCTTCACTCCCTCCCTTCCATCCCTCCCTCCCTCCCACCAGGGCTGGAACAGAGTGTTACCTTCCCACCTATCCCTTCCGTCCCTCTATCCTTCACTCCCTCCCTTCCATCCCTCCCACCAGGGCCAGAACAGAGTTTTACCTTCCCACCTATCCCTTCCGTCCCTCTATCCATCACTCCCTCCCTTCCATCCCTCCCTCCAGGGCCAGGACAGAGTGTTACCTTCCCACCTATCCCTTCCGTCCCTCTATCCTTCACTCCCTCCCTTCCATCCCTCCCTCCCTCCCACCAGGGCCGGAACAGAGTGTTACCTTCCCACCTATCCCTTCCGTCCCTCTATCCTTCACTCCCTCCCTTCCATCCCTCCCTCCCTCCCACCAGGGCTGGAATAGAGTGTTACCTTCCCACCTATCCCTTCCGTCCCTCTATCCTTCACTCCCTCCCTTCCATCCCTCCCTCCCACCCACCAGGGCCGGAACAGAGTGTTACCTTCCCACCTATCCCTTCCGTCCCTCTATCCTTCACTCCCTCCTTTCCATCCCTCCCTCCCACCAGGGCCGGAACAGAGTGTTACCTTCCCACCTATCCCTTCCGTCCCTCTATCCTTCACTCCCTCCCTTCCATCCCTCCCTCCCTCCCACCAGGGCTGGAACAGAGTGTTACCTTCCCACCTATCCCTTCCGTCCCTCTATCCTTCACTCCCTCCCTTCCATCCCTCCCACCAGGGCCAGAACAGAGTTTTACCTTCCCACCTATCCCTTCCGTCCCTCTATCCTTCAATCCCTCCCTTCCATCCCTCCCTCCCACCAGGGCCGGACAGAGTGTTACCTTCCCACCTATCCCTTCCGTCCCTCTATCCTTCACCCCCTCCCTTCCATCCCTCCCTCCCACCAGGGCCGGAACAGAGTGTTACCTTCCCACCTATCCCTTCCGTCCCTCTATCCTTCACTCCCTCCCTTCCATCCCTCCCTCCCTCCTACCAGGGCCGGAACAGAGTGTTACCTTCCCACCTATCCCTTCCGTCCCTCTATCCTTCACTCCCTCCCATCCCTCCCTCCCTCCCACCAGGGCCGGAACAGAGTGTTACCTTCCCACCTATCCCTTCCGTCCCTCTATCCTTCACTCCCTCCCTTCCATCCCTCCCACCAGGGCCAGAACAGAATGTTACCTTCCCACCTATCCCTTCCGTCCCTCTATCCATCACTCCCTCCCTTCCATCCCTCCCTCCCTCCCTCCAGGGCCGGGACAGAGTGTTACCTTCCCACCTATCCCTTCCGTCCCTCTATCCTTCACTCCCTCCCTTCCATCCCTCCCTCCCTCCCACCAGGGCCAGGACAGAGTGTTACCTTCCCACCTATCCCTTCCGTCCCTCTATCCTTCACTCCCTCCCTTCCATCCCTCCCTCCCTCCCACCAGGGCCGGAACAGAGTGTTACCTTCCCACCTATCCCTTCCGTCCCTCTATCCTTCACTCCCTCCCTTCCATCCCTCTCTCCCTCCCACCAGGGCTGGAACAGAGTGTTACCTTCCCACCTATCCCTTCCGTCCCTCTATCCTTCACTCCCTCCCTTCCATCCCTCCCTCCCTCCCACCAGGGCCGGAACAGAGTGTTACCTTCCCACATATCCCTTCCGTCCCTCTATCCTTCACTCCCTCCCTTCCATCCCTCCCTCCCTCCCACCAGGGCCGGAACAGAGTGTTACCTTACCACCTATCCCTTCCGTCCCTCTATCCTTCAATCCCTCCCTTCCATCCCTCCCTCCCACCAGGGCCGGAACAGAGTGTTACCTTCCCACCTATCCCTTCCGTCCCTCTATCCTTCACTCCCTCCCTTCCATCCCTCCCTCCCACCAGGGCCGGAACAGAGTGTTACCTTCCCACCTATCCCTTCCGTCCCTCTATCCTGCACTCCCTCCCTTCCATCCCTCCCTCCCTCCCTCCAGGGCCGGAACAGAGTGTTACCTTTCCACCTATCCCTTCCGTCCCTCTATCCTTCACTCCCTCCCTTCCATCCCTCCCTCCCACCAGAGCCGGAACAGAGTGTTACCTTCCCACCTATCCCTTCCATCCCTCTATCCTTCACTCCCTCCCTTCCATCCCTCCCTCCCACCAGGGCCGGAACAGAGTGTTACGTTCCCACCTATCCCTCCCGTCCCTCTATCCTTCACTCCCTCCCTTCCATCCCTCCCTCCCTTCCACCAGGGCCGGAACAGAGTGTTACCTTACCACCTATCCCTTCCGTCCCTCTATCCTTCACTCCCTCCCTTCCATCCCTCCCACCAGGGCCAGAACAGAGTTTTACCTTCCCACCTATCCCTTCCGTCCCTCTATCCATCACTCCCTCCCTTCCATCCCTCCCTCCAGGGCCAGGACAGAGTGTTACCTTCCCACCTATCCCTTCCGTCCCTCTATCCTTCACTCCCTCCCTTCCATCCCTCCCTCCCTCCCACCAGGGCCGGAACAGAGTGTTACCTTCCCACCTATCCCTTCCGTCCCTCTATCCTTCACTCCCTCCCTTCCATCCCTCCCTCCCTCCCACCAGGGCTGGAATAGAGTGTTACCTTCCCACCTATCCCTTCCGTCCCTCTATCCTTCACTCCCTCCCTTCCATCCCTCCCTCCCACCCACCAGGGCCGGAACAGAGTGTTACCTTCCCACCTATCCCTTCCGTCCCTCTATCCTTCACTCCCTCCTTTCCATCCCTTCCTCCCACCAGGGCCGGAACAGAGTGTTACCTTCCCACCTATCCCTTCCGTCCCTCTATCCTTCACTCCCTCCCTTCCATCCCTCCCTCCCTCCCACCAGGGCTGGAACAGAGTGTTACCTTCCCACCTATCCCTTCCGTCCCTCTATCCTTCACTCCCTCCCTTCCATCCCTCCCACCAGGGCCAGAACAGAGTTTTACCTTCCCACCTATCCCTTCCGTCCCTCTATCCTTCAATCCCTCCCTTCCATCCCTCCCTCCCACCAGGGCCGGACAGAGTGTTACCTTCCCACCTATCCCTTCCGTCCCTCTATCCTTCACCCCCTCCCTTCCATCCCTCCCTCCCACCAGGGCCGGAACAGAGTGTTACCTTCCCACCTATCCCTTCCGTCCCTCTATCCTTCACTCCCTCCCTTCCATCCCTCCCTCCCTCCTACCAGGGCCGGAACAGAGTGTTACCTTCCCACCTATCCCTTCCGTCCCTCTATCCTTCACTCCCTCCCATCCCTCCCTCCCTCCCACCAGGGCCGGAACAGAGTGTTACCTTCCCACCTATCCCTTCCGTCCCTCTATCCTTCACTCCCTCCCTTCCATCCCTCCCACCAGGGCCAGAACAGAATGTTACCTTCCCACCTATCCCTTCCGTCCCTCTATCCATCACTCCCTCCCTTCCATCCCTCCCTCCCTCCCTCCAGGGCCGGGACAGAGTGTTACCTTCCCACCTATCCCTTCCGTCCCTCTATCCTTCACTCCCTCCCTTCCATCCCTCCCACCAGGGCCAGAACAGAGTGTTACCTTCCCACCTATCCCTTCCGTCCCTCTATCCATCACTCCCTCCCTTCCATCCCTCCCTCCCTCCCTCCAGGGCCAGGACAGAGTGTTACCTTCCCACCTATCCCTTCCGTCCCTCTATCCTTCACTCCCTCCCTTCCATCCCTCCCTCCCTCCCACCAGGGCCGGAACAGAGTGTTACCTTCCCACCTATACCTTCCGTCCCTCTATCCTTCACTCCCTCCCTTCCATCCCTCCCTCCCTCCCACCAGGGCCGGAACAGAGTGTTACCTTCCCACATATCCCTTCCGTCCCTCTATCCTTCACTCCCTCCCTTCCATCCCTCCCTCCCTCCCACCAGGGCCGGAACAGAGTGTTACCTTACCACCTATCCCTTCCGTCCCTCTATCCTTCAATCCCTCCCTTCCATCCCTCCCTCCCACCAGGGCCGGAACAGAGTGTTACCTTCCCACCTATCCCTTCCGTCCCTCTATCCTTCACTCCCTCCCTTCCATCCCTCCCTCCCACCAGGGCCGGAACAGAGTGTTACCTTCCCACCTATCCCTTCCGTCCCTCTATCCTGCACTCCCTCCCTTCCATCCCTCCCTCCCTCCCTCCCTCCCTCCAGGGCCGGAACAGAGTGTTACCTTTCCACCTATCCCTTCCGTCCCTCTATCCTTCACTCCCTCCCTTCCATCCCTCCCTCCCACCAGAGCCGGAACAGAGTGTTACCTTCCCACCTATCCCTTCCATCCCTCTATCCTTCACTCCCTCCCTTCCATCCCTCCCTCCCACCAGGGCCGGAACAGAGTGTTACGTTCCCACCTATCCCTCCCGTCCCTCTATCCTTCACTCCCTCCCTTCCATCCCTCCCTCCCTTCCACCAGGGCCGGAACAGAGTGTTACCTTACCACCTATCCCTTCCGTCCCTCTATCCTTCACTCCCTCTCTTCCATCCCTCCCTCCCTCCCACCAGGGCCAGAACAGAGTGTTACCTTCCCACCTATCCCTTCTGTCCCTCTATCCTTCACTCCCTCCCTTCCATCCCTCCCTCCCAACAGGGCCAGAACAGAGTGTTACCTTCCCACCTATCCCTTCCGTCCCTCTATCCTTCACTCCCTCCCTTCCATCCCTCCCTCCCTCCCACCAGGGCCGGAACAGAGTGTTACCTTCCCACCTATCCCTTCCGTCCCTCTATCCTTCACTCCCTCCCTTCCATCCCTCCCTCCCTCCCACCAGGGCCGGAACAGAGTGTTACCTTCCCACCTATCCCTTCAGTCCCTCTATCCTTCACTCCCTCCCTTCCATCCCTCCCTCCCACCAGGGCCGGAACAGAGTGTTACCTTCCCACCTATCCCTTCCGTCCCTCTATCCTTCACTCCCTCCCTTCCATCCCTCCCTCCCTCCCACCAGGGACGGAACAGAGTGTTACCTTCCCACCTATCCCTTCCGTCCCTCTATCCTTCACTCCCTCCCTTCCATCCCTCCCTCCCTCCCACCAGGGCCGGAACAGAGTGTTACCTTCCCACCTATCCCTTCCGTCCCTCTATCCTTACCTCCCTTCCATCCCTCCCTCCCTCCCACCAGGGCTGGAACAGAGTGTTACCTTCCCACCTATCCCTTCCGTCCCTCTATCCTTCACTCCCTCCCTTCCATCCCTCCCTCCCTCCCACCAGGGCCGGAACAGAGTGTTACCTTCCCACCTATCCCTTCTGTCCCTCTATCCTTCACTCCCTCCCTTCCATCCCTCCCTCCCTCCCACCAGGGCCGGAACAGAGTGTTACCTTCCCACCTATCCCTTCCGTCCCTCTATCCTTCACTTCCTCCCTTCCATCCCTCCCTCCCTCCCACCAGGGCGGGAACAGAGTGTTACCTTCCCACCTATCCCTTCCGTCCCTCTATCCTTCACTCCCTCCCTTCCATCCCTCCCTCCCTCCCTCCCACCAGGGCCGGAACAGAGTGTTACCTTCCCACCTATCCCTTCAGTCCCTCTATCCTTCACTCCCTCCCTTCCATCCCTCCCTCCCTCCCCCCGGGCCGGAACAGAGTGTTACCTTCCCACCTATCCCTTCCGTCCCTCTATCCTTCACTCCCTCCCTTCCATCCCTCCCTCCCTCCCACCAGGGCCGGAACAGAGTGTTGCCTTCCCACCTATCCCTTCCATCCCTCTATCCTTCACTCCCTCCCTTCCATCCCTCCCTCCCACCAGGTCCGGAACAGAGTGTTACCTTCCCACCTATCCCTTCCGTCCCTCTATCCTTCACTCCCTCCCTTCTATCCCTCCCTCCCTCCCTTCCACCAGGGCCAGAACAGAGTGTTACCTTACCACCTATCCCTTCCGTCCCTCTATCCTTCACTCCCTCCCTTCCATCCCTCCCTCCCTCCTACCAGGGCCGGAACAGAGTGTTACCTTCCCACCTATCGCTTCCGTCCCTCTATCCTTCACTCCCTCCCTTCCATCCCTCCCTCCCTCCCACCAGGGCCGGAACAGAGTGTTACCTTCCCACCTATACCTTCCGTCCCTCTATCCTTCACTCCCTCCCTTCCATCCCTCCCTCCCTCCCACCAGGGCCGGAACAGAGTGTTACCTTCCCACCTATCCCTTCCGTCCCTCTATCCTTCACTCCCTCCCTTCCATCCCTCCCTCCCTCCCACCAGGGCCGGAACAGAGTGTTACCTTCCCACCTATCCCTTCCGTCCCTCTATCCTTTACGCCCTCCCTTCCATCCCTCCCTCCCTCCCACCAGGGCCGGAACAGAGTGTTACCTTCCCACCTATCCCTTCCGTCCCTCTATCCTTCACTCCCTCCCTTCCATCCCTCCCTCCCTCCCACCAGGGCCGGAACAGAGTGTTACCTTCCCACCTATCCCTTCCGTCCCTCTATCCTTCACTCCCTCCCTTCCATCCCTCCCTCCCTCCCACCAGGGCCGGAACAGAGTGTTACCTTCCCACCTATCCCTTCCGTCCCTCTATCCTTCACTCCCTCCCTTCCATCCCTCCCTCCCTCCCACCAGGGCCGGTACAGAGTGTTACCTTCCCACCTATCCCTTCCGTCCCTCTATCCTTCACTCCCTCCCTTCCATCCCTCCCTCCCTCCCACCAGGGCCAGAACAGAGTGTTACCTTCCCACCTATCCCTTCCGTCCCTCTATCCTTCCCTCCCTCCCTCCCACCAGGGCCGGAACAGAGTGTTACCTTCCCACCTATCCCTTCCGTCCCTCTATCCTTCACTCCCTCCCTTCCATCCCTCCCTCCCTCCCTCCCACCAGGGCCGGAACAGAGTGTTACCTTCCCACCTATCCCTTCCGTCCCTCTATCCTTCACTCCCTCCCTTCCATCCCTCCCTCCCTCCCTCCCACCAGGGCCGGAACAGAGTGTTACCTTCCCACCTATCCCTTCCGTCCCTCTATCCTTCACTCCCTCCCTTCCATCCCTCCCTCCCTCCCACCAGGGCCGGAACTGAGTGTTACCTTCCCACCTATCCCTTCCGTCCCTCTATCCTTCACTCCCTCCCTTCCATCCCTCCCACCAGGGCCAGAACAGAGTGTTACCTTCCCACCTATCCCTTCCATCCCTCTATCCTTCACTCCCTCCCTTCCATCCCTCCCTCCCTCCCTCCAGGGCCGTAACAGAGTGTTACCTTCCCACCTATCCCTTCCGTCCCTCTATCCTTCACTCCCTCCCTTCCATCCTCCCTCCCTCCCACCAGGGCCGGAACAGAGTGTTACCTTCCCACCTATCCCTTCCGTCCCTCTATCCTTCACTCCCTCCCTTCCATCCCTCACTCCCTCCCACCAGGGCCGGAACAGAGAGTTACCTTCCCACCTATCCCTTCCGTCCCTCTATCCTTCACTCCCTCCCTTCCATCCCTCCCTCCCACCCCACCAGGGCCGGAACAGAGTGTTACCTTCCCACCTATCCCTTCCGTCCCTCTACCCTTCACTCCCTCCCTTCCATACCTCCCTCCCTCCCACCAGGGGCCGGAACAGAGTGTTACCTTCCCACCTATCCCTTCCGTCCCTCTATCCTTCACTCCCTCCCTTCCATCCCTCCCTCCCTCCCACCAGGGCCGGAACAGAGTGTTACCTTCCCACCTATCCCTTCCGTCCCTCTATCCTTCACTCCCTCCCTTCCATCCCTCCCTCCCTCCCACCAGGGCCGGAACAGAGTGTTACCTTCCCACCTATCCCTTCCGTCCCTCTATCCTTCACTCCCTCCCTTCCATCCCTCCCCTCCCTCCCTCCCACCAGGGCCGGAACAGAGTGTTAACTTCCCACCTATCCCTTCCGTCCCTCTATCCTTCACTCCCTCCCTTCCATCCCTCCCACCAGGGCCAGAACAGAGTGTTACCTTCCCACCTATCCCTTCCGTCCCTCTATCCTTCACTCCCTCCCTCCCATCCCTCCCTCCCTCCCTCCAGGGCCGGAACAGAGTGTTACCTTCCCACCTATCCCTTCCGTCCCTCTATCCTTCACTCCCTCCCTTCCATCCCTCCCTCCCTCCCACCAGGGCCGGAACAGAGTGTTACCTTCCCACCTATCCCTTCCGTCCCTCTATCCTTCACTCCCTCCCTTCCATCCCTCCCTCCCTCCCACCAGGGCCGGAACAGAGTGTTACCTTCCCACACATCCCTTCCGTCCCTCTATCCTTCACTCCCTCCCTTCCATCCCTCCCTCCCACCCACCAGGGCCGGAACAGAGTGTTACCTTCCCACCTATCCCTTCTGTCCCTCTATCCTTCACTCCCTCCCTTCCATCCCTCCCTCCCTCCCACCAGGGCCGGAACAGAGTGTTACCTTCCCACCTATCCCTTCCGTCCCTCTATCCTTCACTCCCTCCCTCCTGGGCCGGAACAGAGTGTTACCTTCCCACCTATCCCTTCCGTCCCTCTATCCTTCACTCCCTCCCTTCCATCCCTCCCTTCCATCCCTCCCTCCCTCCCACCAGGGCCGGAACAGAGTGTTACCTTAACACCTATCCCTTCCGTCCCTCTATCCTTCACTCCCTCCCTTCCATCCCTCCCTCCCTCCCACCAGGGTCGGAACAGAGTGTTACCGTCCCACCTATCCCTTCCGTCCCTCTATCCTTCACTCCCTCCCTTCCATCCCTCCCTCCCTCCCACCAGGGCCGGAACAGAGTGTTACCTTCCCACCTATCCCTTCCGTCCCTCTATCCTTCACTCCCTCCCTTCCATCCCTCCCTCCCACCCACCAGGGCCGGAACAGAGTGTTACCTTCCCACCTATCCCTTCCGTCCCTCTATCCTTCCCTCCCTCCCTTCCATCCCTCCCTCCCTCCCACCAGGCCGGTACAGAGTGTTACCTTCCCACCTATCCCTTCCGTCCCTCTATCCTTTACTCCCTCCCTTCCATCCCTCCCTCCCTCCCACCATGGCCGGAACTGAGTGTTACCTTCCCACCTATCCCTTCCGTCCCTCTATCCTTCACTCCCTCCCTTCCATCCCTCCCTCCCTCCCACCAGGGCCGGAACAGAGTGTTACCTTCCCACCTATCCCTTCCGTCACTCTATCCTTCACTCCCTCCCTTCCATCCCTCCCTCCCTCCCACCAGGGCCGGAACAGAGTGTTACCTTACCACCTATCCCTTCCGTCCCTCTATCCTTCACTCCCTCCCTTCCATCCCTCCCTCCCTCCCACCAGGGCCGGAACAGAGTGTCACCTTCCCACCTATCCCTTCCGTCCCTCTATCCTTCACTCCCTCCCTTCCATCCCTCCCTCCCTCCCTCCCACCAGGGCCGGAACAGAGTGTTACCTTCCCACCTATCCCTTCCGTCCCTCTATCCTTCACTCCCTCCCTTCCATCCCTCCCACCAGGGCCAGAACAGAGTGTTACCTTCCCACCTATCCCTTCCATCCCTCTATCCTTCACTCCCTCCCTTCCATCCCTCCCTCCCTCCCTCCAGGGCCGGAACAGAGTGTTACCTTCCCACCTATCCCTTCCGTCCCTCTATCCTTCACTCCCTCCCTTCCATCCCTCCCTCCCACCAGGGCCGGAACAGAGTGTTACCTTCCCACCTATCCCTTCCGTCCCTCTATCCTTCACTCCCTCCCTTCCATCCCTCCCTCCCTCCCACCAGGGCCGGAACAGAGTGTTACCTTCCCACCTATCCCTTCCGTCCCTCTATCCTTCACTCCCTCCCTTCCATCCCTCCCTCCCACCCACCAGGGCCGGAACAGAGTGTTACCTTCCCACCTATCCCTTCCGTCCCTCTATCCTTCACTCCCTCCCTTCCATCCCTCCCTCCCTCCCACCAGGGCCGTAACAGAGTGTTACCTTCCCACCTATCCCTTCCGTCCCTCTATCCTTCACTCCCTCTCTTCCATCCCTCCCTCCCTCCCACCAGGGCCGGAACAGAGTGTTACCTTCCCACCTATCCCTTCCGTCCCTCTATCCTTCACTCCCTCCTTTCCATCCCTCCCTCCCACCAGGGCCGGAACAGAGTGTTACCTTCCCACCTATCCCTTCCGTCCCTCTATCCTTCACTCCTCCCTTCCATCCCTCCCTCCCTCCCACCAGGGCTGGAACAGAGTGTTACCTTCCCACCTATCCCTTCCGTCCCTCTATCCTTCAATCCCTCCCTTCCATCCCTCCCACCAGGGCCAGAACAGAGTTTTACCTTCCCACCTATCCCTTCCGTCCCTCTATCCATCACTCCCTCCCTTCCATCCCTCCCTCCAGGGCCAGGACAGAGTGTTACCTTCCCACCTATCCCTTCCGTCCCTCTATCCTTCACTCCCTCCCTTCCATCCCTCCCTCCCTCCCCACCAGGGCCGGAACAGAGTGTTACCTTCCCACCTATCCCTTCCGTCCCTCTATCCTTCACTCCCTCCCTTCCATCCCTCCCTCCCTCCCACCAGGGCTGGAATAGAGTGTTACCTTCCCACCTATCCCTTCCGTCCCTCTATCCTTCACTCCCTCCCTTCCATCCCTCCCTCCCACCCACCAGGGCCGGAACAGAGTGTTACCTTCCCACCTATCACTTCCGTCCCTCTATCCTTCACTCCCTCCCTTCCATCCCTCCCTCCCTCCCACCAGGGCCGGAACAGAGTGTTACCTTACCACCTATCCCTTCCGTCCCTCTATCCTTCAATCCCTCCCTTCCATCCCTCCCTCCCACCAGGGCCGGACAGAGTGTTACCTTCCCACCTATCCCTTCCGTCCCTCTATCCTTCACCCCCTCCCTTCCATCCCTCCCTCCCACCAGGGCCGGAACAGAGTGTTACCTTCCCACCTATCCCTTCCGTCCCTCTATCCTTCACTCCCTCCCTTCCATCCCTCCCTCCCTCCTACCAGGGCCGGAACAGAGTGTTACCTTCCCACCTATCCCTTCCGTCCCTCTATCCTTCACTCCCTCCATCCCTCCCTCCCTCCCACCAGGGCCGGAACAGAGTGTTACCTTCCCACCTATCCCTTCCGTCCCTCTATCCTTCACTCCCTCCCTTCCATCCCTCCCACCAGGGCCAGAACAGAGTGTTACCTTACCAACCTATCCCTTCCGTCCCTCTATCCATCACTCCCTCCCTTCCATCCCTCCCTCCTCCCTCCAGGGCCGGGACAGAGTGTTACCTTCCCACCTATCCCTTCCGTCCCTCTATCCTTCACTCCCTCCCTTCCATCCCTCCCACCAGGGCCAGAACAGAGTGTTACCTTCCCACCTATCCCTTCCGTCCCTCTATCCATCACTCCCTCCCTTCCATCCCTCCCTCCCTCCCTCCAGGGCCAGGACAGAGTGTTACCTTCCCACCTATCCCTTCCGTCCCTCTATCCTTCACTCCCTCCCTTCCATCCCTCCCTCCCTCCCACCAGGGCCGGAACAGAGTGTTACCTTCCCACCTATCCCTTCCGTCCCTCTATCCTTCACTCCCTCCCTTCCATCCCTCCCTCCCTCCCACCAGGGCTGGAACAGAGTGTTACCTTCCCACCTATCCCTTCCGTCCCTCTATCCTTCACTCCCTCCCTTCCATCCCTCCCTCCCTCCCACCAGGGCCGGAACAGAGTGTTACCTTCCCACATATCCCTTCCGTCCCTCTATCCTTCACTCCCTCCCTTCCATCCCTCCCTCCCTCCCACCAGGGCCGGAACAGAGTGTTACCTTACCACCTATCCCTTCCGTCCCTCTATCCTTCAATCCCTCCCTTCCATCCCTCCCTCCCACCAGGGCCGGAACAGAGTGTTACCTTCCCACCTATCCCTTCCGTCCGTCTATCCTTCACTCCCTCCCTTCCATCCCTCCCTCCCACCAGGGCTGGAACAGAGTGTTACCTTCCCACCTATCCCTTCCGTCCCTCTATCCTGCACTCCCTCCCTTCCATCCCTCCCTCCCTCCCTCCCTCCAGGGCCGGAACAGAGTGTTACCTTCCCACCTATCCCTTCCGTCCCTCTATCCTTCACTCCCTCCCTTCCATCCCTCCCTCCCACCAGAGCCGGAACAGAGTGTTACCTTCCCACCTATCCCTTCCATCCCTCTATCCTTCACTCCCTCCCTTCCATCCCTCCCTCCCACCAGGGCCGGAACAGAGTGTTACGTTCCCACCTATCCCTCCCGTCCCTCTATCCTTCACTCCCTCCCTTCCATCCCTCCCTCCCTTCCACCAGGGCCGGAACAGAGTGTTACCTTACCACCTATCCCTTCCGTCCCTCTATCCTTCACTCCCTCTCTTCCATCCCTCCCTCCCTCCCACCAGGGCCAGAACAGAGTGTTACCTTCCCACCTATCCCTTCTGTCCCTCTATCCTTCACTCCCTCCCTTCCATCCCTCCCTCCCAACAGGGCCAGAACAGAGTGTTACCTTCCCACCTATCCCTTCCGTCCCTCTATCCTTCACTCCCTCCCTTCCATCCCTCCCTCCCTCCCACCAGGGCCGGAACAGAGTGTTACCTTCCCACCTATCCCTTCCGTCCCTCTATCCTTCACTCCCTCCCTTCCATCCCTCCCTCCCTCCCACCAGGGCCGGAACAGAGTGTTACCTTCCCACCTATCCCTTCAGTCCCTCTATCCTTCACTCCCTCCCTTCCATCCCTCCCTCCCACCAGGGCCGGAACAGAGTGTTACCTTCCCACCTATCCCTTCCGTCCCTCTATCCTTCACTCCCTCCCTTCCATCCCTCCCTCCCACCCACCAGGGCCGGAACAGAGTGTTACCTTCCCACCTATCCCTTCCGTCCCTCTATCCTTCACTCCCTCCCTTCCATCCCTCCCTCCCTCCCACCAGGGCCGTAACAGAGTGTTACCTTCCCACCTATCCTTCCGTCCCTCTATCCTTCACTCCCTCTCTTCCATCCCTCCCTCCCTCCCACCAGGGCCGGAACAGAGTGTTACCTTCCCACCTATCCCTTCCGTCCCTCTATCCTTCACTCCTTCACTCCCTCCCATCCCTCCCTCCCTCCCACCAGGGCCGGAACAGAGTGTTACCTTACCACCTATCCCTTCCGTCCCTCTATCCTTCACTCCCTCCCTTCACTCCCTCCCTTCCATCCCTCCCTCCCACCAGGGCTGGAACAGAGTGTTACCTTCCCACCTATCCCTTCCGTCCCTCTATCCTTCACTCCCTCCCTTCCATCCCTCCCTCTCTCCCACCAGGGCCGGAACAGAGTGTTACCTTCCCACCTATCCCTTCCGTCCCTCTATCCTTCACTCCCTCCCTTCCATCCCTCCCACCAGGGCCAGAACAGAGTGTTACCTTCCCACCTATCCCTTCCGTCCCTCTATCCTTCACTCCCTCCCTTCCATCCCTCCCTCCAGGGCCGGAACAGAGTGTTACCTTCCCACCTATCCCTTCCGTCCCTCTATCCTTCACTCCCTCCCTTCCATCCCTCCTTCCCTCCCACCAGGGCCGGAACAGAGTGTTACCTTCCCACCTATCCCTTCCGTCCCTCTATCCTTCACTCCCTCCCTTCCATCCCTCCCTCCCTCCCACCAGGGCCGGAACAGAGTGTTACCTTCCCACCTATCCCTTCTGTCCCTCTATCCTTCACTTTCTCGCTTCCATCCCTCCCTCCCTCCCACCAGGGCCGGAACAGAGTGTTACCTTCCCGCCTATCCCTTCCGTCCCTCTATCCTTCACTCCCTCCCTTCCATCCCTCCCTCCCTCCCACCAGGGCCGGAACAGAGTGTTACCTTCCCACCTATCCCTTCTGTCCCTCTATCCTTCACTCCCTCCCTTCCATTTCTCCCTCCCTCCCACCAGGGCCGGAACAGAGTGTTACCTTCCCACCTATCCCTTCCGTTCCTCTATCCTTCACTCCCTCCCTTCCATCCCTCCCTCCCTCCCACCAGGGCGGGATCAGAGTGTTACCTTCCCACCTATCCTTTCCGTCCCTCTATCCTTTACTCCCTCCCTTCCATCCCTCCCTCCCTCCCACCAGGGCCGGAACAGAGTGTTACCTTCCCACCTATCCCTTCCGTCCCTCTATCCTTCACTCCCTCCCTTCCATCCCTCCCACCAGGGCCGGAACAGAGTGTTACCTTCCCACCTATCCCTTCCGTCCCTCTATCCTTCACTCCCTCCCTTCCATCCCTCCCTCCCTCCCACCAGGGCCGGAACAGAGTGTTACCTTCCCACCTATCCCTTCCGTCCCTCTATCCTTCACTCCCTCCCTTCCATCCCTCCCTCCCTCCCTCCCTCCAGGGCCGGATTAGAGTGTTACCTTCCCACCTATCCCTTCCGTCCCTGTATCCTTCACTCCCTCCCTTCCATCCCTCCCTCCCTCCCACCAGGGCCAGAACAGAGTGTTACCTTCCCACCTATCCCTTCCGTCCCTCTATCCTTCACTCCCTCCCTTCCATCCCTCCCTCCCTCCCACCAGGGCCGGAACAGAGTGTTACCTTCCCACCTATCCCTTCCGTCCCTCTATCCTTCACTCCCTCAATTCCATCCCTCCCTCCCTCTCACCAGGGCCGGAACAGAGTGTTACCTTCCCACCTATCCCTTCCGTCCCTCTATCCTTCACTCCCTCAATTCCATCCCTCCCTCCCACCAGGGCCGGAAAAGAGTGTTACCTTCCCACCTATCCCTTCCGTCCCTCTATCCTTCACTCCCTCCCTTCCGTCCCTCCCACCAGGGCCAGAACAGAGTGTTACCTTCCCACCTATCCCTTCCGTCCCTCTATCCTTCACTCCCTCCCTTCCATCCCTCCCTCCCTCCAGGGCAGGAACAGAGTGTTACCTTCCCACCTATCCCTTCCGTCCCTCTATCCTTCACTCCCTCCCTTCCATCCCTCCCTCCCTCCCACCAGGGCCGGAACAGAGTGTTACCTTCCCACCTATCCCTTCCGTCCCTCTATCCTTCACTCCCTCCCTTCCATCCCTCCCTCCCTCCCACCAGGGCCGGAACAGAGTGTTACCTTCCCACCTATCCCTTCAGTCCCTCTATCCTTCACTCCCTCCCTTCCATCCCTCCCTCCCACCAGGGCCGGAACAGAGTGTTACCTTCCCACCTATCCCTTCCGTCCCTCTATCCTTCACTCCCTCCCTTCCATCCCTCCCTCCCTCCCACCAGGGACGGAACAGAGTGTTACCTTCCCACCTATCCCTTCCGTCCCTCTATCCTTCACTCCCTCCCTTCCATCCCTCCCTCCCTCCCACCAGGGCCGGAACAGAGTGTTACCTTCCCACCTATCCCTTCCGTCCCTCTATCCTTACCTCCCTTCCATCCCTCCCTCCCTCCCACCAGGGCTGGAACAGAGTGTTACCTTCCCACCTATCCCTTCCGTCCCTCTATCCTTCACTCCCTCCCTTCCATCCCTCCCTCCCTCCCACCAGGGCCGGAACAGAGTGTTACCTTCCCACCTATCCCTTCTGTCCCTCTATCCTTCACTCCCTCCCTTCCATCCCTCCCTCCCTCCCACCAGGGCCGGAACAGAGTGTTACCTTCCCACCTATCCCTTCCGTCCCTCTATCCTTCACTTCCTCCCTTCCATCCCTCCCTCCCTCCCACCAGGGCGGGAACAGAGTGTTACCTTCCCACCTATCCCTTCCGTCCCTCTATCCTTCACTCCCTCCCTTCCATCCCTCCCTCCCTCCCTCCCACCAGGGCCGGAACAGAGTGTTACCTTCCCACCTATCCCTTCAGTCCCTCTATCCTTCACTCCCTCCCTTCCATCCCTCCCTCCCTCCCCCCCGGGCCGGAACAGAGTGTTACCTTCCCACCTATCCCTTCCGTCCCTCTATCCTTCACTCCCTCCCTTCCATCCCTCCCTCCCTCCCACCAGGGCCGGAACAGAGTGTTGCCTTCCCACCTATCCCTTCCATCCCTCTATCCTTCACTCCCTCCCTTCCATCCCTCCCTCCCACCAGGTCCGGAACAGAGTGTTACCTTCCCACCTATCCCTTCCGTCCCTCTATCCTTCACTCCCTCCCTTCTATCCCTCCCTCCCTCCCTTCCACCAGGGCCAGAACAGAGTGTTACCTTACCACCTATCCCTTCCGTCCCTCTATCCTTCACTCCCTCCCTTCCATCCCTCCCTCCCTCCTACCAGGGCCGGAACAGAGTGTTACCTTCCCACCTATCGCTTCCGTCCCTCTATCCTTCACTCCCTCCCTTCCATCCCTCCCTCCCTCCCACCAGGGCCGGAACAGAGTGTTACCTTCCCACCTATACCTTCCGTCCCTCTATCCTTCACTCCCTCCCTTCCATCCCTCCCTCCCTCCCACCAGGGCCGGAACAGAGTGTTACCTTCCCACCTATCCCTTCCGTCCCTCTATCCTTCACTCCCTCCCTTCCATCCCTCCCTCCCTCCCACCAGGGCCGGAACAGAGTGTTACCTTCCCACCTATCCCTTCACCTTCCCACCTATCCCTTCCGTCCCTCTATCCTTCACTCCCTCCCTTCCATCCCTCCCTCCCTCCCACCAGGGCTGGAATAGAGTGTTACCTTCCCACCTATCCCTTCCGTCCCTCTATCCTTCACTCCCTCCCTTCCATCCCTCCCTCCCACCCACCAGGGCCGGAACAGAGTGTTACCTTCCCACCTATCACTTCCGTCCCTCTATCCTTCACTCCCTCCCTTCCATCCCTCCCTCCCTCCCACCAGGGCCGGAACAGAGTGTTACCTTACCACCTATCCCTTCCGTCCCTCTATCCTTCAATCCCTCCCTTCCATCCCTCCCTCCCACCAGGGCCGGACAGAGTGTTACCTTCCCACCTATCCCTTCCGTCCCTCTATCCTTCACCCCCTCCCTTCCATCCCTCCCTCCCACCAGGGCCGGAACAGAGTGTTACCTTCCCACCTATCCCTTCCGTCCCTCTATCCTTCACTCCCTCCCTTCCATCCCTCCCTCCCTCCTACCAGGGCCGGAACAGAGTGTTACCTTCCCACCTATCCCTTCCGTCCCTCTATCCTTCACTCCCTCCCATCCCTCCCTCCCTCCCACCAGGGCCGGAAGAGAGTGTTACCTTCCCTCCTATCCCTTCCGTCCCTCTATCCTTCACTCCCTCCCTTCCATCCCTCCCACCAGGGCCAGAACAGAGTGTTACCTTCCCACCTATCCCTTCCGTCCCTCTATCCATCACTCCCTCCCTTCCATCCCTCCCTCCCTCCCTCCAGGGCCGGGACAGAGTGTTACCTTCCCACCTATCCCTTCCGTCCCTCTATCCTTCACTCCCTCCCTTCCATCCCTCCCACCAGGGCCAGAACAGAGTGTTACCTTCCCACCTATCCCTTCCGTCCCTCTATCCATCACTCCCTCCCTTCCATCCCTCCCTCCCTCCCTCCAGGGCCGGGACAGAGTGTTACCTTCCCACCTATCCCTTCCGTCCCTCTATCCTTCACTCCCTCCCTTCCATCCCTCCCTCCCTCCCACCAGGGCCGGAACAGAGTGTTACCTTCCCACCTATCCCTTCCGTCCCTCTATCCTTCACTCCCTCCCTTCCATCCCTCCCTCCCTCCCACCAGGGCTGGAACAGAGTGTTACCTTCCCACCTATCCCTTCCGTCCCTCTATCCTTGACTCCCTCCCTTCCATCCCTCCCTCCCTCCCACCAGGGCCGGAACAGAGTGTTACCTTCCCACATATCCCTTCCGTCCCTCTATCCTTCACTCCCTCCCTTCCATCCCTCCCTCCCTCCCACCAGGGCCGGAACAGAGTGTTACCTTACCACCTATCCCTTCCGTCCCTCTATCCTTCAATCCCTCCCTTCCATCCCTCCCTCCCACCAGGGCCGGAACAGAGTGTTACCTTCCCACCTATCCCTTCCGTCCCTCTATCCTTCACTCCCTCCCTTCCATCCCTCCCTCCCACCAGGGCCGGAACAGAGTGTTACCTTCCCACCTATCCCTTCCGTCCCTCTATCCTGCACTCCCTCCCTTCCATCCCTCCCTCCCTCCCTCCCTCCAGGGCCGGAACAGAGTGTTACCTTCCCACCTATCCCTTCCGTCCCTCTATCCTTCACTCCCTCCCTTCCATCCCTCCCTCCCACCAGAGCCGGAACAGAGTGTTACCTTCCCACCTATCCCTTCCATCCCTCTATCCTTCACTCCCTCCCTTCCATCCCTCCCTCCCACCAGGGCCGGAACAGAGTGTTACGTTCCCACCTATCCCTCCCGTCCCTCTATCCTTCACTCCCTCCCTTCCATCCCTCCCTCCCTTCCACCAGGGCCGGAACAGAGTGTTACCTTACCACCTATCCCTTCCGTCCCTCTATCCTTCACTCCCTCTCTTCCATCCCTCCCTCCCTCCCACCAGGGCCAGAACAGAGTGTTACCTTCTCACCTATCCCTTCTGTCCCTCTATCCTTCACTCCCTCCCTTCCATCCCTCCCTCCCACCAGAGCCGGAACAGAGTGTTACCTTCCCACCTATCCCTTCCATCCCTCTATCCTTCACTCCCTCCCTTCCATCCCTCCCTCCCACCAGGGCCGGAACAGAGTGTTACGTTCCCACCTATCCCTCCCGTCCCTCTATCCTTCACTCCCTCCCTTCCATCCCTCCCTCCCTTCCACCAGGGCCGGAACAGAGTGTTACCTTACCACCTATCCCTTCTGTCCCTCTATCCTTCACTCCCTCCCTTCCATCCCTCCCTCCCTCCCACCAGGGCCGGAACAGAGTGTTACCTTCCCACCTATCCCTTCCGTCCCTCTATCCTTCACTCCCTCCCTTCCATCCCTCCCTCCCTCCCACCAGGGCCGGAACAGAGTGTTACCTTCCCACCTATCCCTTCAGTCCCTCTATCCTTCACTCCCTCCCTTCCATCCCTCCCTCCCACCAGGGCCGGAACAGAGTGTTACCTTCCCACCTATCCCTTCCGTCCCTCTATCCTTCACTCCCTCCCTTCCATCCCTCCCTCCCACCCACCAGGGCCGGAACAGAGTGTTACCTTCCCACCTATCCCTTCCGTCCCTCTATCCTTCCCTCCCTCCCTTCCATCCCTCCCTCCCTCCCACCAGGCCGGTACAGAGTGTTACCTTCCCACCTATCCCTTCCGTCCCTCTATCCTTCACTCCCTCCCTTCCATCCCTCCCTCCCTCCCACCATGGCCGGAACTGAGTGTTACCTTCCCACCTATCCCTTCCGTCCCTCTATCCTTC